>NW_018407191.1:531303-607448 GCF_002113885.1 Mizuhopecten yessoensis | reverse complement strand
AACCCCCCCCCCCCCACACACACACATCAAAAAAAAAAGAAATTATGTATGGAAGGCAAGGGGTTTTCTGTTATCACATGTGGCGTCCATGTTTCCTTCTTCATTCAAATCCAGAACAAAACCAATTCATCAGTTCCGATTTTTAACTGCGATTCTTCATATCTTGGTAAGTTTAAAGATATTGCATTGGCATCTACTATCCCCATTCATATATAAATTCACGATGGTGTTACATGGAACACATGTTTATTGCGTGTCACCAATGATGCCATGCATGGAATTCTTGCCAAGAATCACGAGAAAGTAATTGACGAATATGCAGGAATACAACACACCGGCGTACATTACAGTAACATTGTCTTCCCATAATTACCACGCAAACCTATGGACACAATAAGTTGCGTGATCCTTTGCTTAGTACAACCATGAAACGAACATCCCATCAAGCGCGTGCTGCGAGCTGTAATGGTTATACAACAAAAAATCGATCATAAACATCGATATCAACGAGTACCCCGTTGACTAAAATAATTATTTATAAATCAGTTTTATATGTATCAACGTAACCATAACGTGCCGTCAGCCTATACATACAATGCATTATCGAGACAATCACTCGGCAAGGAAAGTATTTATGAAACTGTTTATAAAATAGTCGAAATGATGTTTTTAGTGGTTTTGCGTTTTTAATATCACCGTTTAAGCCACTTGTTTGTGTGTGTTATGTCGAACACTTTAAGGAAGATACAATTTATACATATCTACGCTGAAATGTTCTTAATTGGCCTTTGTCTCGAATCAGCGCGATATTGTAGGAATGAGTTATCATGTCCTGAGGTGATAAATTTAGATGAACATGATTGAATTGATGGCGAATTGTCACCTCATAATCTTACTTAAATAGCAAACTATCCAATCTACATTTACAGTAATTTCTGATCGACTCCGTAGATGAAACAGGATTCGTTTCGTGCAAGTGGCCAGTCGTTTGGCTGTTTTGGTAGATACACAATTTAAACAAACTGACCCATTGATTTCAATTCCTTGTTGACAATTGAAATCGATGGGCGGATTGGTCGAGTGGTTAACACTCCAGCCTCTCACGCAGACGGCCGGGGTTCGATCCCCGAAGTCGTCGTACGCAAGGGAATATCAAGAGAAAGTGTTTTTCTCCTGCTCACACAACTCCAAAAACCCAGGTGGAGTATAAAATAGTCTGGAATGGGTGTTTCGGTATCTGTGCTGTAGCATTCAAGTGAGGTGGCTCTATAAATGATGCCGTTGGAAGCACGGTCTCACTAAAAAACAGATGAGAACATAATACATCTCCAACACACACGCAGGCATACACACAGAGGGAGATATTAGCCAGGTGGCATAGGACTAGTAGTGAGCGCCTGATGAGGCAGCTCCTACTGATTCCTCAAAATTGTATTGATTAATGTGTAAATGTATTGATTGTATAAACTGTATAAAGCGCTTTAGAGTGGCTGATTCTAGCTAGATAGGGCGCTCTATATTAAATGTTGCATATTATTGTATATTTTTTATATCATTTCAATATCTATTATAATCTGTAAAACATATTTTTTTTGACAAATAAATTCAAGTATCCATACCATGGTAACATTTCAAACAATTCTGTCTAGTAATATCACGACTGTATCATTTGGTGCCAATGTACGGAACTATAATACAAATCGATATTACAAGGGTAATCGAGTGATGTCATTGAAAACTATATATATATATATCTCGGTGAAGCAGAGGCAGAAGTGAATGTATAACCGGGAACGAATGGTTGATGTGTGTTAATGAGACAGGAGGTTTACGTTGTAACAAATTAATTCAACCAATGCGATCGATACAACACAATGGGGTAGCCTCTAATAGCGTTAACAACGTAACAATACGTCAATAGGAGTGGAACATGAATATGATGCTTTTGTGAAACATGAACATTTCACTAAGCTTAATTCCCCTTCTTTTTATACAGCCATCTTTCATTTACAAATGAAACTGTAGGACAATTTTTTTCGGCCATTGGTTTAATTGTTGGTAAAGATCGAAGTACGAAAATATATTGGAGAATATACCATCTAGTCTGTATTTTGCATTGTTGGAAACATCAGTGAAACAAATAATTAAATAAAATAAAATAAATAAATGAATAATGAAAAAATATAAAAAAATATATAATACAGATTTTGGTTATAATATGGGACAAAAAGTGCTGATTGTAAAGGGTGCCATTTCGGAAGTCCCTAAAACTGCCCCAGCAGTCGGAAATGATGTTAATAGAAGTTGCAGCAGTCTTTACAATACCATTTTACACCTATAAATAAAATTTAAGTGAAATCGGTATCTAATTTAATTTTCGACCAATCAGAGGCCAGGATATGACGGTCATATTGTCCAATCAGAAAAAAAATCTCTAGTAGTGTTTGCAGTTATAAGAAACGTGGCAAAAGGAATAAGTCCCCAAAGTTCGGTTTGGTTATTTAACTACAGCTTTGCAAACAGCAACATGAACGTACTCTAAAAAGATTGCAAATCCAGCCGAAATCTTCGAATTCCTTAGCAAAGTGGTAAACTTAAGATTTTGTAATGAGTTATTTTCAAAAACAAATTCCATTGGAAAATAACAAGAGAATACTGTAGAGACATTCCGATACATTTTAATTTAGTTACAATACGGATTAATACGGATTTTAAAAATTAGATGAGAACCAGTAAGTTTTAAGTTAGTAATACGTAAGGTGTATATATTATAAATCGTGCAACTAGGGAAAAATTGAGGCTATCAAGGTTACGCCAAACCTCAGGAACAACAACATCCACCAGCACCGCCTACCACCAGCACAGCCTACCACCGACTACCACCAGCACAGCCTATCACAGCCTACCACCAGCACAGCCTACCACCAGCTATTATGAAAGATGAACGAACATTGCTTGTATGACACACACTTAGTTTATATTTAGAAACCATCAATTATTTATGAGTTCCCCGGTTGAAAGAGCTATTTGCACTGACAAGTGAAATCATGTAAGCGACTCATATATACTCACCAGGCTGCTGATGACTTCGTTATAAACAGAAAAATACAAGAGGGTGTCAAAGTTTTCGAAATATCGTTGGTTGTTCTGAACAGGTGATGTAATCTTTAATATAAGATACTTTCAACGTGTTTTCAAATATGTGTATATTTTTTTTTACATCTTAACAGCTCATTGTTCATTTTCACAATTTATATATCTGTGTAGTGGAATATATAAATGGCCATTTTATCCACAATGATGCATGCAGTTGCACACTTGCTTGCTTGATTACATAATCTGATTATATCGACGCTCAAACATTCACGTAGATTGTTTGTTCCAAGCTTTAGGCATGGTGGACGGTTTAGATGACGTTTAATTTTAACCACAGAACGGTCTAGTCAGTTATAATGACATGCAATCATGCAATAATCGGAAAATCAATATAAGCGATATGAATTAACTCATCTAACACCAAGGGCAAATGATGGTATCGATAGATGGCTTTTCAATTGTACGCAAGGTTTCTGGAATGTTCCACCGATTTTGTTCCAATTATGTTCTGCTACAGTGTATGTATGTTGAGTAACAGCAAACTGATCAGAGATATACAAAATCTCAACCTTTTACCAGTACATATGCATATTGCAAAATCGTATACATGAAATCAATATTTTTGTCAATTTAAGCATGTCATGGAATCAATATCATGAATAATTGCTGTAAGCCAAAGCGATAATGTATCGTCTTCGGCCAGCTTCATGCTACAAAACCGCGTCAAACACCGACAAGCCTAAATTTTATGTGGCTATCAGCCGTCAAGCTTCCGGTTCAAGAGACTAAGTTTTTGGGTGTGGACTCCAAGAGCAAACGACAGTCTGATTGCATGAGAAATAGTCAAGGAACCATATCTTGGCAACTAGCATGGCATAAAAAGAGCATCCAAAGAGCAGACAAGTTCAATAAGCCGAGGAATAGTGTATGGCATTTCTCCTTACCAGTATATCGACGACTTCCGGCCAGCTATGGATCAACATCTACACAAATTCCGTTAGAACACGACATGAAAATATTGGCGTATTTCGAAAGTAGCTGAATCAGTGGCTTGATGGAAAAGTAATGATGCAAATGATCGAAGCTTCAAACAAATGTTGTTCTGGTATGCATTGTTTTATAATGCATTATATAGTGGAATATACCTTGAGTTCAGGTATTTACCTGTAGATTACCATTATTAAGCCGTAACTGTCTATTACGTGTTTGACAATACATAGGTACTGCTTCAATAATAGATAGTAACAGGTTCAGATATAATTATATATCTTATAAGAAATACCACAATTCACTTAAAACATATGGTTTTACAAGATACCTGTTCATTTCAACATTAATACAGTGAAATATAATTCATTGCAATGTCAAGTTGTACTTGATCAAAGAACAATTTACTAACGATTGCTATTAAATTTGATTGAGGAAAAAAGAAGTCGGTCTTTGATAACAAAATAAAAAAGAAAGAACCAATACCAAACAAGGCACTTGAAGAGGTTTTCTGACTCTCGGTATGAAATATGGTATCAACAAAATAAAATATTAGTCTCCGATATTTCTACCTTAAATATGATCAGCTCCGTTATCTATGGCTCTGTAGGATTATACTGGGTAAACGTTTATTGGAAATAATTTTAAAACAAATCTTCTGCTGACATAAGAAAACGTTAACTTGTGCACATCTTTCTGACAATTCGAAAAAAAAAAACGCACGTCACGGACAATAATATAATTAAGGATTTGCTTTTGTGTAAAGTCAAACTTTTCTACTGACAAACTTTTTAAACCATGCCTAACGTTAAATAGCAGATTACGAGAAAAAGATTTGTTTTAAGAAAATGATATATTTGTGTGCTCGTATTTTCGCTAAGGTCGGTCAAACATGTATAATATAGGATTTTTTTTTATCGTATTCAAAACGAATTTATACAATATGTTAATTTTAGTCGAAAGCGGTTAAATTGCTTTTGTAGTTAAGGTATCAATTCCAAAATAACTTAAGCAAAATGTCAAACTATTCCGGATTTTTTTACACTTATTAAAGCTGCAATGGGTATGACGTAGACAAGTTTTATTTTCTGTAATAAGAACTTTCTTCAAATGCCGGGGAAGAGCTCCGACAATAGGTCTTCTGATTATATACTGTATAGTAGGACGTTTTCGTTGCAGTTTCATTTTCGCCATTTTTGTCTTCCGAAATAAAGGCGAATGTCATGACGGCGTATATAGGTACACAGTTTATCTAATATATAAACTACATGTAAAGGGCAAAATTAACACTAGTTGAATATGAATTTTACCATTGAAGAGCGAGTATTGCTCTAGGCCTCTAGGTTATTCAGAAGTTGTTTAAATGTTTTTAACACATTTAACCCTTCTGATCTTGAAAATTGGCCAAGTTCATATATTTGAGGAAAATGTATCGCACTTCAAGCCAGGTGTCTACTGGCAAAGTATCATCACTCCGGGCCTCCTGGTTATTCAGAAGAAGTTTTTTAAGAACTTTTTATATTTGACCCCGGTGACCCTGAAAGTAGATCAAGGTGATTTATTTTAGGAACCTTTAAAGCACTCCGTCCCAGGTACTTACTGGCCAGGTATCACCACTCTGTGCCTCATGGTTATTTAGAAGAAGCTTTTTTTTAAATGTTTTTACATATTTGACCCCTGTGACCTTGAAAGTAAATCAATGTATTTTATTTGGAGAAAGTTTATAGCATTCAATCTCAGTTACCTAATGGCCAAATAGCATTGATCTAGGTCCTCCAGTTCTTTAGAAGAAGTCGTTCAAAGGAAAGTTGACGTACGATGGACGGACGATAGACGACGGACAACACGCCATACCATAAGCACAACTGGCACTTCATGCCAGGTGAGTTAAAACTTCTACAACCTCATCACATAAGATTGGCTTGTGTCAAGTTTGAATAAAGTACGTCTACACATGCTAGAAAAGAAGTCAAAATGAGTTAAGTTTGCAGACGATGGAGGGCGAACAACCGCTCGCAATGTATCACTTCAGTGGTTGCATGTATAATTCATCAGTCATTTTTGAGTATCGTCATACTCTCTCTACAAACATCAACATGCAGCATTCGCCGTTGGGAATTGACGTCACTCAAATGAAAAAAAAGCCCAGCTGTTGCACAATTACAATATCAAGGGAAAACATATTTTACAATCTTAATCAGAAACGTTTTGAAAAATAAAATTTGAAATTACACCTATGCTTTAAAAGTCGTTAAGTATTCCTCACATTACCATTTGTGTACACCAGAGTTAATTTTCCGCCGCCATTTTGTTATGTGTTGACCTTCAGACTACCTAATTTAGAAGAAAGCATCACCTACTGAGCAACATATGGATACTTGACCTTGTCCATCCGTCTTAGAACCGAAATGGATCTTTCATCCTAAAACAATTGTGTCACTTAAGCTGTATTTTTTTCTGATTGCACTTGTATCTGTATAGAAAAGCTAGATAACTTTCCCACTATTCAAAAGTTTTCCTAACTAATGCAAAAACGTCTTCTCTCTTGAAGCTGGTGTTGCGTTTTGCATATCATTGATGATACTTCAAGGCTCGTAACATGTAGTTGATGGGCATACTAATAAAACTAATATGCCACAATAATTTCAGCTATAACGCCAATAATAAGACTTTCACATGTTATATCTTATAACATAAAAAGAAAAGAAAACACAAAAAGTAATGACGTCATATACAGCATTGTTTGGCGCGATATTTGAAATTCTTATGTCTGTTCGGTTGGAGATGCTTGACGAAAACATTACCGAGCAGTGTTGTGTCGGATGAAAAATAATTTTGATTTCATCAGCAATGAACTATGGACTAAAATGCATTGCGTTTCTTTTTAAATTCAATTATATGAAATGACCATGATGATTGTCGGGGTTGTACGGTATTCCTCCTTTTCGTATTGCAGAGTTATCTGCTCTTATGAGCAGGTATTGATTGTTACGCCATTTGTTTGTGAGAGAGTAACGTCATATTTTTTTGAGAAAACGACGTAATTTTCTCACACAAACTAATGACGTAACAATCAATACCTACTCACAAGAGCAGATAACTCTGCAATACGAAAAGACGGAATATACCGAAATATATATTCCTGTTTATCCCTTAGAATTTAAAGGGTTTAAGATATTTGTACGCCTATTCAAAACATCGTGCAAATTTGACAAGAGCTTTCAAAGGGCACTTGTTCATATTGATTACTCTAGTAAGGTATATTTACCATATTTACAAACAATATATACTTTGTGACAAGATTATGACGCTCACGTGGTTGACAGGCAGCTGAGTTTTGACCTATTTCCTGAATATTGTTGGTTGGCATTACAAATTGAAATTCATGTTTTCTTCTGAGGGGCAGAAACTGTAACCCGAATATCATCACACAGGAGACATACAATTTTACCGACAATTTAAGAAGGAAACATTGATTGGTGGATCCAAAAAATAAACTCATAATAATTTAGTTATCAACTTTTGGAAGTCAATATATGAGATTTCCCACAAATTAGTTTGCACAACTTTGTATTCACATGATATTCATTCTAATTACAGTATTAGCATATCGACTTTTAGAAAAAATGCAAGCCAACAGGTTAATGAGTTTACTCATTTTTTCTTTCTTAAAATGGCTACATACTGGTATTCGGTTTTCAGTGATCAATAGGCCTAACCTGGGCAGTGGTGGCCCATCACAGTCGGAGGTTGATAGTGTCAATCTAGGGTTTTACCCAGTAAAGGGTGTATTCAGTGACGTGTAAATCGATCGTCCACGATAGTCTGGGAACGCTCACTGCATCTTGGAATATATCATAACAAAATCGGCGACTCAGTGTGTGCCACCTTGAGGACGAGACGAGGAGGACTACTAGTAGTTTGATCCTTTGATGTACATCAAACGAATCCGGCGTAAGCGTAATGGTGATCACTCCTCTGTAATCTGTAAAGGGACATTACCCAAAACCGATCAAACAGATAGCCACGTGCCTTCAATTTTGCTATGACATTTTCCAGAGGTTCAGAAAGCGCAAGTTAGCGTTACCCCTGGAGTGTCGAGGATGTGTGTAAACAAGATGAGCTTATTAATAAATATATATAGCATACATGTCTTGTCTGTTGCATTTTTATAAGTGGTAAAAATGTCCATCCTATCACGGAATTAGATTAGATTGTTATTTAAGTCAGTGATCCTATCATATTATTTATGATGTACCAGAAAATGTAGAATGGTCGTTTTGGCAATTTTTCCCCCTGCTTTTTTGTTTGTTTTTGTTTTGTTCGTGAATTTCAACACTCAATAGCAATAAAAACGAACGTACACATGTTTAAAACATTATAAATTTATCTACATGGTAAACATTAATATTTAATGCATGCACAACTGTATTTTATTTATGTACTTTTCAAGCAACACATGATTACCTTCTAATGGTGTATCATTGTGAAAAACAATGTTTTACATGACTTTTGAAAAAGTAAGAACTCAAGTTCTGATTTTTTCCCCTGTTCTATCGAACCACATAAAAAAAAAAAAAAGTAGCGGATATTTTTCAAACAAACACATGCAAACAGATAAGAAATACATGTATACCAGAATGAAATTTAGTAGACGAAATTGTAAAAAAAATGTACATCTAGTTCGACTAAACAATGCATTTTGTTTCTTGAAGGGGAGGTGATTTAATGTTTTCCTCTGCTTTTGGAAGTTGAGATTATTTGGTATTCTAATGTACTTCCTTTTGCTTCGACAATGAGATGTTAATCTGGTAATTAACATACTACGATATCCTATTGAAAGGGGAGATAATTATGATGGGTTGCGTCTTATAGGCCAATTTACAGTTAAATCGTACTGAATGTCATAACCTGGTCAAGGAGGTTATTTCTTTCATAAGGTTTTTACTTACAAACAAATTTATCCAAACATTGACAAGGGGAGGTGTTTACAAATGTAACAATACTTTTCCATAAAATTGTAACTAATTTATGATTTAACAGAGAGAAATAACCAAAATAACATATAATTTGACAAAGGGAGGTAATTCCCCATGATATCAACACTTGAAGCAACCTATGAGTCAAGGGGAGGCAATTCTTCTTGCCAACACATGAGTTAATAAATGGATTATTTAACCACACAAACCATACAAATAAGAGTTACTTTGCCATGTTTCCAATACATAACTTTGCGTTGGCAGGTGAATTCCGTTTAATCATGACTCCTCCTATAACCTGAACAGGGGAGGTAATCCAATATTCCTCAAGTATGTACATATAATCTACAATTTTACATGATAAATATACTTGACTTTAAGACAAACATCTACATGTACACGCAGATATATTAGAGACATGAAAAAAACAACTGTGAACAGATAAGTACAAAAATATAAAAGTAACTATTTCTCACGATTTTAAATAGAAATTGTGACAAGATACACTCAATAATACACGTTTCCAGACAGGTAATACAGGTTTCCACACAGGTGATATTTACTCCAACTTATTTTACAAGTTAAGGAGCCCTGTCCCACTGCATTGATGTTTTTACATATATTTTCAGTGACATCTCCTTATTTTCGTTTTGGATATAACGGTAGTATAGCTGGGCCAAGAATCTTTTGTTGACCCAGTACATGTACCTCAGTCAGGTTGACAGCATAACAATCTGAAGTTCAGGGTTCGAATCTCAGAGCATTGTTGATTATTATATTTTCTTTACTTCATCTTTATCATTTTTTCATGAAAGGCCACAATCATGTGGTTTTCTTTTTAGAAATGATTTATGAAAGCTACAGTGATGCTGAAATAACCAGTTTCCAATGCGTAATGAGAGTTTTTGGCAGTGGTACTGGGATCCCTTTCACCCCTAGGTAACTTTACTAGACTCTACCATTCATTTATCTGAGAGAGTCCATTATGGTCTACAGTAGTGAAAGGATTAATTGTCTCATCAATAACAAAGACTAAGGATGACATTGTGAAAAAATTTATATATATATCATATAGTTATTAATGTTGAAATAATTGTTTTATCATTCTTTTAAATGTTGCCAAAATTTTCAGTCATTCTAAAATTGAGCCTATTTTTGAAGTGGCTTATATCAATGAGAGTTATTACTAATAAACATTTCTGCAGATAAAAAATCCCAACACTTTTGGTGTCAAAAATAAAGGCAATGATGGATCAAAATTCATTCAATACAGACAAATAAATTCCATATAGATATGCATTATTATATATATTCCGAGAAATATATCTCTTTCGTAACATGAACAAAAACCTTTCAGAACTGTTACCATAAAAATATTCAAAAAACTTTCAGTTAACACCATCTGATCAAAAGACTGAAAAGACTGATATCCCTTCATTTACAGGAGCAAAGACCATTTTTTAACCTTTATTATAACAGTCATTGTAAAAATATAGCACTTTGTGTCTGGCCCATCTGTTCGTACTGGGGATTTATTCTTGGACGAAATGAATGGACAAGCTAACTCATTCACCCCTGAAGACACATTTGAACTCCTCAAATTCAAAGGTTGGAATAGTTCATTTTGAAATTTCAGGGTTGAATGAGTTAAGGATCTACAATATCTAATATGCAATATATTTAATAAATCCGAGAACACAATACATATAATATTTTCAATACAGCAATGAATTCTATGGACATTTTCGATTGTACAGCAGTCGTAAACAATGATCTCAAACGCGACATTATCAATATTTTTTCTGTGGAGGACAAATGTTTTAATCAAGCTTCATATACTTCATTCAATTTTTTTTCACAAAATCAAAGAAAAATATTTTCTCTTGAAAAAGGAAAAATATCCAGTTCAGCAAATTGAGAAATTTGAATCTTGGAATCTTTTGTGAAATAGCAATAACATGGAAATATAGTAAACATGGATGTGAAATGAAAATGTTAAAATATTAGAAATATTAGAATTAAAATAACAGATATGCCAATATTTACAATTTCCAGTGTATATATGGTTATCATGATATTACTAATTTATCTATCTAAAAAAACAGATTCTGGTCTATCACTACAGCTACAGATCCATCACCTACTAGCTAACATTTAATCCTCTCATAGAGGAAAACTTTGCGTAAAAATGGCAAGCATTGCATGATTTTACTGAAAAGGATAAATGTCACAATGTACAATGAAAATCTATGTTTAAATACACTATTTTGTTATGTAAACTATTTTTAAGCAGGAATTTCACCCAAGCACCAATTTAGTTCCTGTGACGATTTTGGATATCATTTTTATTCAGCTATTCAATTGGATGTCTATCTAAAGACTCATAAAATGTTCTATTCCTGAGTACCTGGGATTTCTGAAACTGAGCCTGGACTTGATGAACATACAATAACAATGATAAACATCCTTGTACATGAAGTGTTATAACACAATAACCAAAAAGGATAGCTGGATGATGTTAGATGACACGTTTTTTGCTGCATTCTCATTTGTTAGATTATAATCATGTGGGTGTCAGTGATTTGTGATATTAACTCTTGTGTTACTATTTTTAGAAACAGTAGGTTAATATTTTCCCCATTTTTTGTATTGGATTATCACATCAACTGAACCTCATAATACTCTCTGCAAAAACTGCGAAAGTGTAGTGCTTTTCTCTTCGTAATATTCTCATGATCCGTCATATTTAATGGAAAGAACATCTTAATTTATAAACAATTAAGGGGTTTTGTTTTATCTATATATATCTCATTATTCAAAGTGATCTGAGCATTTTCAATGCATGCTTTCTAGTAAATGATTAAAAGGAGTGATGAATGAATTAACTTCATAGCAGAGATCAAAGCACTAATTATCCATACATAAGATACTTTAACTCATTCACTCCTGAAGACATATTTGAACTCTTCCAATTCAAAGATTGGAATAGTTCATTTTGAAATTTCTGGGGTGAACGAGTTGGGTGTCTTTGGAGTGGAACTCTTTTTGAAAGGAATGGAGATGCATACCTTAGTAAAATAACATATGTCCTGAACATAGTTACAAACACTACACAAAGTTTGATCAGACGATAAAGATCATCAAATTACTGTAAGATCCCTTATTCATCTCGTTATATATGTCAGACTAAAAATATTCCTCCGTTTAAAATTGCTTCGACTGCAGAAATAAATATTCATACAAACAGTCTTAGAATTTAGGATTTATATAACACCATAAACAAACGGTTTATGAGATTTAGATTTCTTATTGGCCGAAAGAAATTTTGATAGACCAGACATTTACCAAGAAATGTTCTCTTATATATTTAGTGTTTAAAAACATGAAATAAAGAAAAGGTGTGTAACAAGAGGCCCCTGGGGCCTTCACCATAGCATCAAACTTTCATCTCATGATTATAATTCCAATTAGGTCTGAATTATTTCCAATAGAAAATGAATAATGTATTCCAAAAAGTATCATTTTCCTAAATAAACTATAATTAACTTTAGCCCATCCCCAGGGATGAAAGTGGAGCCCATGGGTAATGAAGTTCATAATTTTGACAATTAAAGCACCTCAAGACCCTTCCATGTATGAGGAATACCATATGTTTCCAGCATAACTAGTTCTGAAGAAAAGATTGTTGAATTTTAAACCAATTTGACCCTTTTGGGCCCTAAGACAGCCCCTCAGCCCCTTGGGGTGTGCCAGGCTCAGAATTTTCAGTGTCAAACTGTCCTTTCAGGGTTATAATATATCATGTTTAAATTATTTTCAATTGAAAATGAACAAAATATACCCAAAAGTATATTTTTCCTATATAAACTATAGTAAACTTCACCCCCTCCACAGGGGCGAAGGTGAACCCTGGGGGAAATGAAATTCACAGTTTTGACAAAGCACCTCAAGACCCTTTCAGCTATGAAGAGTATTTGTTTCCAGCATAACTGGGTCTTAAGTAGAAAATTGCTGAAATTTAAGCCAATTTGACCACTTTTGGCCCCGCCCCTAGGGACGGGGACTACAGAATATAATTTACAATTTTGGTGCATCTTTGGCCGGGAAAGTTTTCTGCTAAATTTTATTGTAATTGGTTCAGGGGTTTGTGAGAAGAAGTCGAAAAAGTGTTAATTGTTTACAGAAAGACAAAGCACGATGGACAACGACGGACAAAAGACAATTAGAATAGGTCACTTGAGACTTTGTCTCAGGTGACTTTATAAAATAGTAATAGAACTATAATTTGGCGGAGTACTTTTTCTTTCACTACCATACCTATCATTGCATCATACACAACGTACATTATACATCATAGGAAATAAATTCATAGACAACTTAGTCTATGAAGCCAGTGATTCCCATAGACCTAGTGTTTTTCACTATGACAGGCTATGGGCCTACCTATAACTGTAATGTATACTGTTATTAATTCTCTGTGTTCCTAAAAATATGATACATATTTTCAAAATCAATTGCACATTATCCATTGCTTAATATGAAAAAGTATTGGAAATTAATGGAATGGGTGTATATATTATTTTTCAGTTTATCGAGTCTGGAGTTTACTGATCTAAGAGAAACTTTTCGGATGATTGAACTGATATGAAACAGGAAAAAAGTTCAAGTTACTTTTTATCATATTAACAAGCATTACTGGTAATATGAATATTTGTAGAGGAAAAAAACTCTTTTTTTTAACATCTTGACAGTGTGTATAGTCTTCCGTACAACAATACAGTGCTATTTTGAAATCTAAGACGTGAAGTCCAAAGACATGATTTTGGCATTATCATGGGTGACATAACAAGTGGCCTATTATCATATGAACCGTGGCAAATACATGAAAACCAAATCAATCGATCAAAATAAATGCAATTGCTTTTATAAAATACCCTGGTAGTTAAATTAACGATATACAAACGTAGTTGTTCGATAGTTTTTTCTTTCAATTTTGATATTTGATGACATGAAGCAGGACTCGGAGATAACTATAAAATTACCGTATTTATCCAGCAATAAGCCCATGTCTGGTAATAAGCCCATCCATAAGTATTGAAGTCGAGTAAAAAAACAAAGTTATTATTTCATTGTCCTGTAATAAGCCCACCCCCTACTTTGAGTCAGAGAATATGTGTTGGCTAGTAGTAATGGACTGATGATCAACTATAGTATAATTGAAGATCGATGGATTTGATCTTTCTGATTCCGATTATCAATTACAAATTCCATTTATTGATATAATCGGTTCTCCATTAAAATCAAAGTGTTAATGTTTTCAATGTAAAAAATGCATTGAAAGTCATTATATAATCTTATAACTTTTTGTATATGATTGATAAAACTGAATTAAAACTGCTTGAAATTCATTCATTATAAAAGAATGAAACCTAGTTTATAGTTAACAACTCTGTCTATTGATGTTATAGTAGTGTTCTCGACTAAATTTGGGTATTCAGTCCCATAAAATTATGAACCGATTATGCAATCGATCATCGATTGGTTTACTACTTCCGATTCCAAACCGATTATCGATTATGGTTTTAAATTGATTGTCCATCACTAGTGTTGCCCCCCCCCCCCCTCTGGGCTTACTGCAGGATAAATATGGGTACAAAAGCTGGAAATGGAATTAAAAATAGCAGAAGTGCTTGTATATGCTGTGATTCATTAAGATTAAGCTTAATTAATGTTACATGAAGGATAGAGAGATTTACTGATGTATATACATTTTAATAAGACAATCAGTAACACTGTTTGTATCATGATATGTACCTGATTATTCTTTCAGTAAAATATAATGATAATGATTTGCTGTGTGTTTAATTTTTGACAAAAGTATGTTCTTACTATTGTAGACATAGTACACCATCAATTTATGTGTTATTTCAATACTTGTTATAAAAAGCAGATCAGCCGTGCAAAAACATTGTCTAGCAAGATGTTTTTCATAATTAAAAAAAAAAAAAAATCCTTAAATGTTACTTATTAAAAAGAATTTGGATTCATATTGTCAAATTGAGGAAAACAATTTTGTAGATTACATATTGTGTCCATTTTGAATAAAAAAAACAACAACAAAAGGCAGTGATTCAAAATGGATATGACATAAACTCTACACAATTTTTCCTCATCTCGGCTGATGAAGAGCAAGAGCCCGATTTTTTCAATGAATAACGTTCTATGTAATTTGTTAAAAACATATTTTATTTTGGAGTCATTTCAAAGTTATGTAAAAAAAATCAAGTAAATTGAAAAATAAGAGCAATTATTTCAAGTTATTTCTCTTTAGATAATAAAAGAGAACCAAGACTTTGAAAATGAAGATGATGAAGTTGATAGGATAAATGTTTAGCATGCATTTATAAGTAAGTAGACTTTTCTTTTATTAGGGATAAGTAATAAGGCATATAAATATTGAATGTAAATAAAAAAAAAATATTACAACATATTCATCAACATCTCAACTTGAACTATTAATAATAGTCTATTTCATTTGAGATTCTGTAAGAAAATACTTATACAAAAATCACCCTTTTCATTGACTAAATATTAAGTATATAAATAATTTAAAAGTTAAGAATATAAATAAAACATCACTGTTTTAATTTTCCTACAATATTCAGAATATTACGTTGAACAAAATTAAATGAATATTATTTTTTAATAATTAGGTTTCAAAATTGAATAACATTACATCACCGTCACTTACAACAAGAATCAATTATAAGGATATCAGATTACATGATTAGGGAATATTCTCATTATTTAGACCAGAAACATGAAGTGATTAAAAAATACTGACAATAATATACAAAAAGTTGTATAAAACAATACAAAATTTTAAGTACAAATTTTCATAAATATTTATAATTACATGCAGTACGAAATTGAAGTAAACAATAACAGTACACAACAGATAACATCACAACCAATCAAGTATAAGTCTTGTGAAAAAAACTCTCCACATCATTATGTGACATTTAGGTAAGATCATCGTGTAATATTTCTGTTTTGCAGAAGACAGGGGCCACTTTCGCTTGTCCGGTTCAACCCTTTCAACCAGCTAAACTTAAAAAAGAAAATGACAGGCTCAGATCTGAGCAGAGACTTATCTCTGGAATATTCCACGTGTGTACATGTATCTAGGGGTACAGACATGCCTGATCGAAACTTAAATGCTGACTGTTGGAAGTTTGCTTTTTTTTTATATAAATTCAGGTCGATTAATTTACATGTGTATTTTGGGATATGTTACATAATTTAATGGACGTATGAAAGAAGGACATATAATTCTCAATAGATTTTTATTTATGTGTCATAAAACTACAAAAGTACATTTTTAGCTATGCTTTCAGTCGGTTCCAAGTGCCTTTGTTTATTGCAGAATATATCTGAGCCACCTAGTCTTTGAAACAGGATGCATGGATACGACCCAGATGAGTTGAGAACAGGATGAGTTGCTTCCCTTAGAACAGGTATCTTCGTTAATAGGGTACCAAGGTTTTATCACTAATGGATTAATCCTTTCTTTTTTTAGAATTCCCTTGAAACATATTCAAAACCATCTTAAACATGTAGGAAATTGAAGATTTTTCTATAAACTTAATCTAAGTGTCACCAAAGATGGCATTTCCTGTCAGTTTGTTGAAGACAAAGAAAAAGGTGGTAAGATGTTTCAGTGGTTGCAGTTGTTTATCACCTGCCTTTCACCAAGAGAGCTGGGGTCGGATCATTTGCCCAACCGAATAGGTTTTTACTACCACTACCAAGACCCTCAGCACGCGTCTATCCCAGTTAACAAAAATAATTCACATGAATTAAAAACTTGTTTCATATTAAACTCCTCTGAAACGAATAAAGTTTTATTTCAAAAACTTTAAAAGTAGAAAATAATGATATTATCTTTTGGATGAAATGAAGTATGAGTAAAAATGAGGCCTTGTATGATACCTGTAGTCTGCAAAAAGGGAATATCACCGTCAGCTTCACAACACAAACACGAACATATTGAATGTAGTTGCAATCACTTATAAGAAAATGAATTGTTTGGTAGATATAAAATATTTTCCTTCACAATCGGCTGAAGTCTTTGTTGTTCGAATGATCTTTCGAATGATTTGTAGGATGTAAAAGGAATCTGTTGAATTCTTCAAAGCTTTGTTTGATACTGTCTCTGTCTTGGATGCTACAGCCACGTATGGCCCAGGGCCTGTGGCCATCCTCCAGGTTTACCTCAAGGATTTCTTGCAGCTGTGGAAACAAAGGGGAATAACTCTAAACAAAATTAACTAACAAATATTAAGGATCCAAGTCACACTGCAGGCAAAACAATAAGGAATACCACTGTAGTTTTTTTTTAATAAAAACATGTACAGTACCCTGCCCTTAATTTCATTTCCAATATAACAGAAGTGGGACTCAGCTAGGGAACTATTGTTGAACAGGTATGTAGCTCAGTTGGTAAAAGTGACTGTATTGTGATGGGAGGGCCAGGTCTGACCAAGTTACATTTTTTTCTTGTAACATTGCTATTGATATTTTATTTCTTCTTTATTTTTTCATTTAAGTTCCTCAAGGTATATGTAACCTTTCAGAAATGATTGATTGAGGCACATACCCCCAGAATCTGAAAAGTTGTCATAGCCAGACCTATTTTTTTTAAATGATTTTTTTTTTAACATTCCAATAGCCGAATTTTTAATATACCAGCCCTGCCCCCCAATGCCCCCCTCCGGTGCCAGGCTAGTAGAAATGTACACTCCTTATATCATGAATTTTAGCGTTTTATGTGTGGAAGTCTTTTTTTAAAGGAGACACATATCATAGGAAGTAGTATACAGCCCTAATATCCATGTTTACCTGAGAGGGAGATTTTGCGTCCTGTTTATCTTGGTAACTACACAACACTAATAAAGGGAGATCATCCAATACAGGATCACCGAGTGCTTTGTGGAATTCGTTACTGGCAAGCTTAAGGTTCTCATCAGAAGATGTGCTATCCACAACAAATATGATTCCCTGGGCTCCGGCATAATATCGGTCCCAATACGGACGGACAGATTCACGACCTAGAAGCAAAAGAAAACAATATGAAAACTAACTCATTCCGCACTCCAATTAATTATGTTTATCTGCATTTAGTGTTTAAATGTTTCTAATTTTTAATTCAATATAGGGTCAACACAAGTTTTCTAAAAACTTTATTTGTCAGTTTCATTTTTATATGCTTTACTATTTACCTTTAAAACTTCTATATGATTTATTCACTCAATTTAATATTTTGCACAACTATTCTAAACATCTTTATAATTCCTTCTTTATGAATACGATCAATGCAGGGAAAATGTGTGTCTGACATCTAATATCTATATATATCTAAAATCATGAAAGTTCACGTGTTGCAAGTTTGAAGCTGATCAAATTTTACAAGAAAGATGTTTTTTCAGAAATAATTTAATGTTCCCCTCTCTGGTGACCTTGACCTTTAACCTTAAAAAAAACACCTGTCTTTTTCAGGCCAGGAAGATTACGTAGGTGAAGTTTGGAGCTGGACGATGATGCTGTGAAAAAATATCAGTACAACATCTTTTGTGATCTTGAAAGATCTCTAATCACTGACCCTAAAAGAACAATCTAGGCTCCTTCCATAGCCCAGAAGTCTGTCATGTGTAAAGTTTTAAGTGTGACCAAAATATTGAAATGACAGTATTTTATCTAGAAACAGTTCTAATAAGATAATGTAAGTTTTGGTCGGGACCGATGAAATACTTCAAGTTAAACGGGGTCTTCGCGTTATACGAGTTCGAGATAACGAGGTTTGACTGTACCAAAACTTTATATGGGGTTTAAAGACCACATCCACTATAGCAGTTAGGCCATGCACAAAAGATATCTTCCAAATCCTTGCATTCTTGCTAGAAAATAAGCAAAGAAATGATGATAGTGATGTAGGACGTGCAAAAATAAATAGGGTTCCTTGCGTTATTGCCAGAGAACTGATAAACTGCAGCCTAAAAATTTCCTTGACATCAATATAACAGAGTCATCAAATAATGTTTATTTTTGATACTGAAACACAGTTTTGTTTTAGGGTTATATACTTATCACTTTACTTGCCTCCAAGTTCTTTGACATCAACAATACAGTCTTCAAACATCAGAGCTTTGATACTGAAACCTGAAAAGATGTAAAGAGCAATTACGGTACATATTTCTATTTTTAATGATTTATTTAAAAATTTGACCCAGTTTAACTTTTGACTTTTTCACCCTTTCCCTTTATGATAATGACAGAGATTTTATCATAAGAGCCAACATTCAGAAGAATTAATATACTTAAACAACACCCTGGTACTCATAAAATAAGACGCTGATGTATATGTAGTGATGTTCAGAGGCACTTATATTTATCTGACAATAATTAAGCTCATGACTGGTAAAAAAGAAGCCCACCCATATCTATTGAAGTTCAGTTAACTTATTCACCCCTGAAATTTCATGATGAACTATTCCAACCTTTGAATTGGAAGAGTTCAAATGTGTCTTCATGGGTGAATGAGTTAAATAGTCATCAAACGTTCTTTCTTTGGCTTGTAATAAACCCAGTCCCTTCTTTGTGTCAGGTCTGCTTCTGGGATTATTGCAAGACAAACAAGGTAGCTTTTACTTTTGATAATACACATCATCCAACTAGACACTCCATTGAGAAATGATGATTTTGTGCAAGTGAATTGTCTCCACTTGTAGCTCTCTATGTATTTAGGGTTTTCATGTATATATAATAATAAGAATATTTTAAGAGATCATGAATTTTCAAGATACTGACGTCTGCAAAAAGTCAGAAGTATAATTATGGTACATGTACACATTTCTATTTTATCTGTTCTTACCAATAGTTGGTGGTATGTCTTCATACTTTTCCCCACTAAGCACTGCCAAGAGGGAGCTCTTTCCAGACCCTTCTAGTCCAATACACAACACTGTGAAATTTGGCTTGGCTGGGGGAGGTCCAAATCCACACAGTCTCCGGAAGAACTATAAAAATAATAATTACATGATGAATAACCGGTACCACAGAGAACAAAGTCAGTGATATGGTTTGTCCTTTTCACAAAAACTTAGACATCAGAATTGATAAATTTTTGTGCACAAATGTACTTCATTGTGTTATTTATTTGATTTAGTTGACAGAATGACGCCCTTTTTTGCTCCAAGTGTGTAACAGAATTTTGTGTTTTTATTTCACTTTATTCCCCATTTCAGTAATAAAATTGTTACTCAAATGGGTAACTGTTACCCAAATGCAGGATTATTACCCATATCATATGCGCCGTTGTGCCAAACCTATTAAAACGTTTAAAATCTGGTGTTGGGGCCAGAACAGCAGAAGTCGCCTTCAGGGACCACATGTCAGTTTGAGTTTCGATAAACATACAATCGGATAGCTGCGATAACGTAGCTTTCTGACGACGAGAGATTGTTGTATATATTGCGTCGGGGCAGAGGAGGCCGGGTCTCAATATTAGTACTACCAATCGGACTGATGACAGTTAGCAGTCAAGACACTAACATGTAGTATACAAACAACGTAAACTCGTGTGCAGACATGTTGTTAGCCGATTGCATTGTGTTTATGCACACCACCATGACAACCATGAACGATATACTCACCGAGTACACGCCAATCCTGAGCAAAGCGCATACTAGCATTAGATTTTCACACATTTTGTCGTAACGCCCTGTTGGTAGGAGCTTGTTTACGGATGGCGGGAAATGACGTCATGTAGACTTAGGAGTGTCTAAATCTACATCCGCTGGTAAAGAATCGGACCGGATTCATTTTTAAGCCTTCTAGTAAGATTTACCTTAACTGCTATCATTGTATGAATCAAAAACCAATATAAATTTGATACGAGCAGTATTATATATGAAATGATGAAAGTATGCCGGGTCTTGAACGAAAGAAGTTTATATACATTATTTTATAATTTTGCCTTGACTCAAGTTGTGCCGTCAGTCAAAACCACAGGGACCTGGGAATTTGTTACAACTATATTTGTACCTAAACTCAGGTATTCAGAGTAGTTTTATATGTGTAATGGGTTTAGATCGACTTTCGGTAAAAATGACACCCCCAATGATCTTATTAATTTTACATGTTTTAGGGGTCTGGTAGATTTTAATTTTACATATGACCACGGACTTAGATATGAGACAAAGTAGCCATCAAGCCTGATACACGTCGAATGTAATAGTAACTTTAACGCCATGACCATGAAAATGGAAGAGGTCTAATCTAATTCCGTGATATGACTATGATCACGGTCGCCTTCTACTTTCGAGCTAGAGGGAATTTCCCTTTCATGACACTATTAAAATACTGTTTCTAAAAATAGGAGTTTAAATTCGAAACTTTATCACACAAATTCAAACGGATTTTCTACTGAGTTGACTGTTTGCTTCCGTCTTTTAAATTTTAAAATTTAACCCATCAAATTCCTTATCTGTTAATTATACCGTTTATAATTGTTAATGGAATTTCAAAACATAATTACGTTAATTCGACATAATATTATTAAAAAAAAGTTAGAACATATTTCATAAAGTGAAATACAACATTTAAACGGCGTATAAAGCGACTAAATAGTAGGCAGCATTTTATCTCGAATACCAAACCCAATCAGATTGCCTCCAAAAGTTTAACCTGTCTACAAAGAAGTCCACAACATAGCACTACAACCTTTCCTAAGATAACAATGTTTATGTCATAATAGAATGCAATGCAAATAAAATATATACAGATTAGAAATAGATTGCCTTTCTAGCAAGCTAGTTTTTCCGGTGATACGGTATAACCCGATGTGGGGGTAAGGGTGTAAGGGAATGTACATCGGTACACAGGGAGGAGCTGTCCAGTAACGTTGGGCGTGGTCAGTGACGGGATAGATGACCACTCTGCAAATTACACTATCGTACTCACTCCTGAACAAAATCTTCGCAAGGCAACATCTTTAAAAAAAAAATACACCACACTGTGACAGTCCACCGGACTGTGGTCTACACAACACACATCTAGAACGTCCTACTTGTATGGGGCTCTCTTACGATAATACCAGATGAGAAGGGCATGGTTATTTCAAATGTTGTTTCTCTCTATTTGCCAACACACCCAAAATCGATGCACTTATAATAATTTAAAGTGTTGGACGGGTTTTGGCGTACGAACTCAAATCTCCAGAATCGGGACATCATATGGATTTGATTTGCTGGAATTTGTGCTGACAACAACATATTTCTGTCTTCGGCACTGATAAGGGCAGTCCAGTGTCTCCTATTGTGGCCAATTTGTTCAGGGAACATCGATATATCTGGAGCAGGAGATAACAGCCATTGCCCCAAAACAGTACAAGCCCACCTATGGAAACGATATGATGACGACAAGAAAGGTTTTTGGTCGAGGGTTTTGATCAAACATATTAACAAAACAGATTCCATGAACAGATAGCCAAATGGTAAAGGAAGATGACCGTCTTGGTCTATAGGAAAAAGACGCATACGGACTCCATATCCGAACTTTAAATCTCATCATACTTTGCACTAGAATTTTGGCATAGTACGGTCTTTGCTCAACAGATGAGATACAATTGTCACAGAACAAAAGAACAGAATGCAACAGCAGAATCACATTGCTTAGGAAATGAAAACATGTGTATATCCTAAAAAACAGTGTCAAAGTAAGGAGAGGGGCAACATGAAAGGTCAAATGGTCATTTCGTATACAAAGGGACTATTAAAAACCATTCAGAAGATATATTGCGGCCACGACATAGCGACAGCCATGAATCCCCACAAGAAGCTTCGTATTATCCTGATAAACCCTAAAGATAAAACATCCAAAGGAAACGTCGCAGAAGGCATACACAAAATCGGATTCAAGCACGGCGGTGCATCATGTATGGAAGAAACTGGAAGGCGAGTTGGGGTCCGACTTAGTGAACACCGGAAAGAAACAGAAAATCAAGAGGGAAAGGAATTCTCCTAACCAGAAAGGAAGCAGTCGTAGTCCCAGATAAATAAATCGGCATCCACAGACCATGCCATACATCAAAACCATATAATTGACTTGGATAACTTCAAATTGTTGGACATGGAGCAATTGTTCAAGTAGCAGATAAAGGAAGCCATCTTGATACGCCGCAGCGGGCAAGTTCTGGATCGAGATGAGGGGGTCTGTGGACTCTCCAACATCTATAGCAAGATTTTCAACGAAGCGTAGCTGGATAGATATGATCACCGTTGCATAAATGAATAACAGTTATGAGTTTAATTCTCATAGTTTTTGTTATTGCATGGTTGTCTCTTTCTCTGACCAATTTAAATCCAATTTATTGAAAACATATACAGAAATGTAAATGCCACTTTGTTATTTTTATGATATTTTTTTTTATCTTGTATTATCAACAATTATTTTTGTAATATTGTGCAAGCCATTTCAGCTTTAAGATTTCTATTTACATCCTCATGAAGAACTATTATTCAGGTTAGTGTCTCGTGCGTGTTAACTTATCGCTGATTGATAAAAGTCCTATCTTACTGTTGTTATTAGTGTTTGGCAGCTTTATATCATCAAATCATGATATCAATGACCCTTTAACTGGCCAAACTGATCTGATTAATGTTTAGCCTCGCTGTCGCTTCATTCTTAATTCTAATATTTTGCTTACCACGCCTCACAGATAATTTGCGGTAGCTCTATAGTCTTTTTCTTCGTTTGAATCAGAACATCATTGAAACCCCAGGGATTGCGCCCTCTTATGTTTCCTGCTAAATTGGGATGTGTCACAACTAAAGCTAAGGCTCTGTACGTGTAACCTTGTTGAGGATACGATGGGGCTGCGGTGGCCAAGTGGTTAAGGCATCTGACATTCTGCTACCACTAGCCTTCCACCACTGGGTCGCGTGTTTGAGGCCTACGTGGGGTAGTCGCCAGGTGCTGGCCTTTGGTCAGTGGTTATTCTCCGAGAACTCCAGCTTTCCTCCACCAACAAATCCATGGCATTTCCCTTAAATGACCATAACTGTTAATAGGACGTAAACCACAAACAAACCAAACTAAACCAATTAAGCTAGTTTGATCCTTTGATGTACACCAAAAGAATTACGTGGCAGTAGAACGGTAAACTTCACCGGTCGGGCGTCGTTCTTTGTGATCTTTAAAGGTTATGTACAAGTATCAGTGTAGCGTTCGTTGGTCAGTTTTGTTTTAACCTGAAACTAGCCAAATACTTAACCGCGTGCCTACTATTTTGCCATGATGTATTCCAGAACATAAGTGAGCGAAACTCTTGGAATTTCAAGGATGGTTCAGCCATTATCATGAATGAGTTGACTTCCGGAAAAAAGTTTATGCATTTATAATGTTGTGGTTATGATTTACCTTTTTATCCCATTTATATTGACCACAGTTGATGAGATAATGCTATACCATCTCAACACTGATTTTACAGAAGGTAGGGAGGATTTCTTTCGTTTAGAAACAAATAAATCCAACAATAAATAGTGAAACGTTGCATTTGCATTTCAGTTGATCATAAGCATAGTCTGCTTTGTATCAGAGGGATAAATGCTCAAATTATTTCTATGAGTCATATCTTCCCTATCGTCACTTTGGTAGGAATATGATAACGTTTTATATGATTCTCTTCTGGAAGCAAACAGTAGTATTAAAACGCAAATACAATTGTCTTCAAACGGAGTAAATTATATTTTGATAGCTGTTTCCGATTTACTGTAAGACTGCATTTTCTGGCAGGTCAACCTCCTTGAAAATTTCAAGTATACTAAGACTAATTATATCACTGAACAGAAAGGAGCAGGAACGATATATTTGCTTTCTTTTATTTTCATAATTTGAATACATGTTGATACTTTATTCACTTCATACACACAACACACGAGAGGAATTTCCCGTCCTCATACGGTGGACAAGGTAATGGTCCACATTTAGCTTTGACACCATAGAATAATTTACCATCCTCATTATGGTTACCTCCGGCGGGAAGGGCTTGTGGATGTTGATCAACACAGACATATTGAGAGGCTGCAGCATGGTTATAGTAACCGGAGGCTAGCTCACCATGATAGCCCTCCGTCCATCCGGGATAACATTGTGTCCTACCCGGGATCATGAGGGAGGCTGTGTACTGTGTACCAAGACAGACGGCACACGGTACGTCCTCTGATAAATTCGGCATACCAAAAATATGTGCAGGTACTTCGTACTCAGCCCCATACACGTATCCAAAATATTCGTTGCTAACATAATCCTTGTATGGTCCCCATATTGGATCGCTAGGCATACAGACGTATTCTGCTGCAGCTCCAGGGTGGGTGAAATAAGACCCACCAGCGTATCCTGTATAAATACATCAACATAGCATGTTAGTTTGGCATTAAGTTATAATAACACCGAAAAAGATAAATCTTCATAATTATTACGGTGTGAATAAGGAAGGTTTGCGTGTTCTTCTTCAGCCACTCATTCAACATTGAAGTGTGTATTTTGAAACTACAATGTCATTCGTCTATTATCAAACATGTATCTTACCAAGGAACTTTTGCAAATATTCACCAAATCTACTTACTTGTTTTAGTGACAATATTATTAACTCATTTTTGTTAATTATTTAGGTTATATAATAATTCAACAGACCAATATCACAACGAGCCAATGTTGAAATGAATTATGGAAAATAAATCAACTAATGTAAAACCTTGGTATACTGCCACTGTTTGTCTAGATAAATGTTGGCGTTATAAAGGGGATTGGCGATATGTGGGGAAATATACAAAACCATTTTCAATATTATGAGAAAAATGTACTTGGAAAACTGTTGGCGGTAAGCGAGGTGGCAAATGTAATGAGGGACACTATATCGTGGTTTAAATGTACCTGAGTAAACCATGGTTGTTGTATTGACAGGACAGTCATTCCTTCCCCATCTTGTAAACACTGCTCCTCTGCCGCCTGTCAATTTTATATAGAACGTACAAGGATTATTTACAACTGTCATCAGATTTTTAGAGTTTCAAATTAGTAGTTTTATATATTAAAAAGTTGCTGGTCACGTGCTCAAAAACACACATTCGTAAGGTAAGCAGTTTCTTGAGGGTTTTTCTTGTTATTTATAAACAAAGGCAATCGGTCAATTCTGCATACTTGATTTGTTAGTTTTTGTAACCACCGAGAAAAACTCGATTACTGATGTATAGTGTTTTAAAACGACATTGTAATCAATTCGATTTCATGCAAATTAAATTAAATCATGGAATATTGGATATATAGTAAACTAATTAAAAATTCGAATTTGACCTATTTGTCGACTATATCAGTGAAAAAACCCGATGAGTTACAAATAAAAAGGAATTATAACTACTAGGAAAATACATTGCATTGTCGTGGGCTAAATGAGAATATGTAATGCATATTATACAAATCAGTTGTAAAATATCTGAGCTATGGCACTGTGATGATTTTATAATTTCTATCAGAAAACAAACAGACAAAGAATAAACATACCTTTTTTCTAGACCTGAAATTGATGTCGCCGATGCAAACAAAATTAGCTGTTTTGCAGGTGTGATACCACAAAGCACGGACAAGCTACTGAACATTTCTAATAGGTTTGGAATACTAAAAACCGTTTAGAATTTAAGGAATATACATACATTTTCTTTATCATTTTCACAACCATCTATGCCATACTTAGATTTGTTTTCAAAAATGGAAAAAAATGCTGTGCCATAATTCGACTTACTTGGTAGTCTTTTGATAATTGCGTCTTGAGTTAACACGGTGTTTTGCAGATTTGTTACGGTAGCCTGCAGGGATTGCAATTCGGTATTCTGGTTCGATATTGCATTGTACTTGACCTGCATCTCCTGCAGCTCCGACTGGAATCTTGTCAGCTCCTGTTGTATGTACTGTGGATCACTGAGAAGAATTCGCTTCTCATCAGACCCGTTAATATAGGAAATAACAGTTAGAAAAAAAGCGATTTTTAAACACGAAAACCACATTTTGATAGGGACAGACACTTCTAAACTTAACGATCCGTGTAGTGCTTACGCCCGGCAGACAAAAATCACCCAGTCGGTAGATAAAAAGGTTTATCTAGACTCATGACATGTAACACCCACTCATTTGACATTTTGACGCCGATCAAGGTTAAAGTTCCTGATAATATGATTTTGCTTATTTCAGATATAAAATTGGTTCATGTAGATTCCTTCTACACATTGTATATCGTTACGTAATGTGTACGGAGTTATATTCATAATTTCAGAGGTCCATTGTCTATTAAATATTTTCAAAAGAATATCGCTTCACTGCGTTCACTACATTAAGTAGTAAATACAAAGATTGATTTACATACACATACGTATTGTTTAAATTTTAAATCGATGCTTGTAGCAGCTTCAACAGGAAAATTATTAAAACATGACGAGCTATCTGTTTTAATTCTCAACGTCTTAATTATAAAGCACAGGAAGGGTAAACATGGCACTTCAATGTCTTTAAGTATCGGCAATAGTTTTGTGAAAGTGGTAAAAATGAATATCTTAAGAAAATGCACATCAAATTTATATTTTTTATTATCAAAACATATTTCAAATCTTAAAAAGGAAACACATAGAGGATTCTTGACTATCTTTAACGATATTCATACTTGAATACGTCGTAATTGTTAATTTGTTACCAAGTAACATTATGATAACAGGAATTCAAGATTTTCTTTATTTTAAAATGACCGAAGAGTTCCTAGCATTTTGATATTTTGTAAAATTAACTTTGCCTATTACTGAATGGCGGACAGTGTCAAAACGACAAGTACGTTACACAGGCAGCTTTTGTATTTTATTTCCTTTCCTAATACCGGTGGCTACATGTCTTCATTGGTCAGCTATTTTATATCTTATTAAATGTTGTCATCTTTAATAAACTTCTTTTTTACTTCTATCATCTACTATCCGCGATATTTAGAGTGCGCTCATACTGTCTGTCGTCACATGTACACCTGATAAAACAAAATGACGATGTCGGTCGATCCTCAGATTCGTCAAATACCATGTAACCCTCGAACCATTGTTCTGGACCCCACGAGTTGGAGTAAGCGGGGTTTTACTGTAAACTGAAATTACAAACCAGTATTCAGAGATCACATTCAGAAAAAATCATCCTTGTTCGTGTACAACTTTTGTGACTTTATTATGGAAAACAGAAAATTGTAAACCATGATTAATTTTGACTGTGTGAAGAATACTTGATACAGTTAATGAATGCCCATTGTTGATTAGATCTTTTCCAACGAATATCACTGTATTCACTATACTAAGTAGTCAACACAAATACTGATATATATACGCATTTGTATTGTTTGCTGTTAAAATGGATGCTTGTGACAGCTGCAACAGGAAAATAACGAGGTTTGACGTGTTATCTGTTTTAATTAATTCTTCATTTAATGGCGCCACACCTTATACATCTGTTGGTAAATAGCATTGAAGAGTTTTTAATGCTATCCATCCATTCAGTTAATGATGTCAACGTTGTAGCAATACTGAAATTGCTCACAACGTCATATAAAGCACAGGGAGGGTAAAACATTAGCAATTCAATGTCTTCAAGTATCGGAACAAGTTTTGTGGAAGCATTGAAAATGAATATGTCTTTGGAAATGCACATCACTTTTATATGCTATATAATCAAAGTATATTTCGAATCTTAAAAAAGAATTATACTTAAATTTCAAACTTGTACTTAGCGATCCTCTTTTCAAGAATGTTTTGTACTATCACAATTTTTGACTTTCCTATCGTGCACACTACGTCCCATTCCTCATATCAGACTAAAGGAACGCCTACGTTCTCTTGTTATGCTAGCTTCCTTATCAAAGAAAGGCGTACACCGATATCAATATGTGTTTTAAATTAATATGGAGTTTGTTTCGTTAAAAGCACAACAGAGGCTAAGCTATTCTGACGACGGAATTGTGAGAATGACTGAGTTCCGTTTGACAAAATCCATGTTGAGTTCGTTGCCAAAGATTTTCAAGCAGACTGTAGGCATTCCCATAGAAAGAAACTGTACCCCTCTGCTGGCACTTTTTTTCTGTTAGCATACGAAACCAAATTCATTGATGAACTAATTAGGAATGGTAACAAAAACATAGCAAATTCCTTTAATTTCACACAGATAAATCGACAATGTGCTGTATTTGAAAAACATTTAGTAATCACATCGATTGTATATACTCAAGAGCTTGAATCGAGGACAATAAAGACTCTTCAGCTTCAGCCGCTTTCCTCGGTCTTTACTTACAACATTACCAACAGGGACGGCATCCTACTAAGCTGTATGATAAGAGAAACGATTTCGACTTTCCTATCGTGATCTTTCACTCCTTGATAGCAACATCTCTACTTCACCTACGCACGGTGTTTACATGTCGCAGTTGATTCGATACTCAAGAGCTTGCTCCGAATATCATGACTTCAGTGTTAGATGTCGACTGCTGCCGGACAAACTTACAAAACAGGGTTTCCTAAGATGCAGGTTGATAAAGACTATGGACAAGTTTTATAGTTCTCATAAGGATATCACAGGAAATATATTACTGTTTTGTGTGATCTGAGGGTCTATATTTTTATTATGCTCACTAGAGTTCCTTGTGGTTTTGTTATCACTTCCCGAGTTCTCGATGCGAGGTCGTGACATTACTATATTTCGACTGAGATTTTCATGACGTGTGTCCTCGAGAAAGGAAAAGACGCTTACCCTTTCGGACCATCAGGTCTTAAACTCCTTCTCCTTTTGCAGGGGTCTCCATGTACATTTTTCATTTGTTCATATTTACCCTATTTTTATCAATGATTTTGAGTTTGAGTTCGAATTGTGGTTTTGTTCTTCAGTATTCTCTCGTTGTTTAAAAACAGACTGCAATACTTTGGAATTATTTGTTAAATCACGGTAATAATAACATATAAATATTACTTTGGTGATTGTATGAATGGTATACACATAAGTGTTTAGTAGACGTATAACTGGTATTTCATGTTCATGCTTAGCCTCCCTGTCGCTTAAGTAACAGTTAAAAAGTTACATTATTATGCTTATCATGCAAATTTTACTCACAGATTATTTGCGGTAGTTTTATTGTCTTTTTCTGCGTTTGAATCAAAAGATCCTTGCAATCCCATGGATTACGCTCTCTTATGTTCTCTGCTACCTTGGGATGTGCCACAACTAAATCTAAGGCTCGGTACGTGTAACCCTGTGGAGGATACAATTAGTAAACAATGGGAGCCGCAGTGTCCAAGTGGTTAAGGCGTCTGGCATTCTGCTTCCGCTAGTCATCCAACACTGGCCCTAGGTACTGGCCGTTGGTCGGTGGTTTTTCTCCGGGAACTCCGGCTTTCCTTCACCAACAAAACACTGGCACGTCCTTAAATGAACATAGCTGTTAACAGGACGTAAACCACAAACAAACCAACCCAATTAGGCTAGGGTGATCTTTGATGTACACCAAAAGATTTGCTCGGCAATACAACGGTAAAATTGGTTATGTACATGTACCAGCGAGGCGTTTTTTGTCAGTTTTGTTTTAATCTGAAACCTGCCAAATATCTAACCGCGTGCCTTCTATTGTGCCATGGTATATTCCTGGGGTGCAGATAACTTAAGTGAGCATAACTCTTGGAATTTCGCGGATGGTTCAACCATTATTATTAAAAGGATGTTGACGTCCGATTAAATGTTTATGCAATTATAATCCTGTGGTGTTATAATTTACCTTTTTATCCGATTTATATTGATCACATATCAGTTGATGAGGTAATGCTATACCATCTAAACACCGATTTGCAGAAGATAGGGAGGAATTCTTTCATTTAGAAACAAATAAATCAAACAATAAATAGTGAAACGTTGCATTTGCATTTCAGTTGATCATAACCATAGTCTGCTTTGTATCAGAGGGATAAATGTTCAAATTATTTCTATGAGTCATTTACTTCTATCGTCACTTTGGTAGGAATATGATGAAGTTTTACATAATTCTCTTCTGGAAGCAAACAGTAGTATTAAAACGCAAATACAATTGTTTTCATACGGAGTAAATTATATTTTGATAGCTGTATTCGATTTACTGTAAGACAATGCATTTTTTGGCAGGTGAACCTCCTTGAAAATTTCAAGTATATTAAGACTTATTATATCACTGAACAGAAAGGAGCAGGAACGATATATTTGCTTTCTTTTATTTTCATAATTTGAATACATGTTGATACTTTATTCACTTCATACACACAACACACGAGAGGAATTTCCCGTCCTCATACGGTGGACAAGGTAATGATCCACATTTAGCTTTGACACCATAGAATAATTTACCATTCTCATCATGGGTACCTCCCGCGGGAAGGGTTTGTGGATCTTGATCAACACAGACATACTGCGAGGCTGCAGCATGGCCATGGTAACCGGAGGCTAGCTCACCATGATAGGCCTCCGTCCATCCGGGATAGCACTGTGTCCTACCCGGGATCATGAGGGAGGCGCTGTGCGATGAACCAAGACAGACGGAGCACGGTACGTCCTCTGCGGAATTTGGCATACTAAAAATATGTGCAGGTTCTTCGTACTCAGCCCCATATATGTATCCAACATTTTCGTTGCCGTAAACGTAATCCTTGTAGGGTCCCCATATTGGATCGGTAGGCATACAGACGTATTCTGCTGCCGCTCCAGGGTGGGTAAAATAAGACCCACCAGCATATCCTGTATTAATACATACACATAGCATGTTAGTTTGGCATTAAGTTAAAATAACACCGAAACAAATAAATCTTCATAATTATTACGGTCTGAAAAAGGAAGGTTTGCGTGTTCTTCTTCAGCCACTCATTCAACATTGACGTGTGTATTTTGAAACTACAATGACATATGTCTATTATCAAACATGTATAGTGACAATATTATAAAGTCATGTCTTGTTAATTATTTAGGTTATATGATAATTCAACACACCAATATTACACCGAGCCAATGTTGATATGAACTATGGAAAATAAATCAACTAATGTAAAACCTCGTTATACTGCCACCGTTTGTCTAGATAAATGTTGGCGTTATAAAGGGGATTGGCGATATGTGGGGAAATATACAAAACCATTTTCAATATTATGAGAAAAATGGACCTGGAAATATGTTGGCGTTAAGCGAGGTGGGAAATGTAATAAGGGGCACTATATCGAGGTTTAAATGTACCTGAGTAAACCATGGTTGTTGTATTGGCGGGACAGTCATTCCTTCCCCACCTTGTAAACACTGCTCCTCTGCCGCCTGTCAATTTTATATAGAACGTAAAAGGATTATTTACAACTGTCCTAAGAATTTTAGTTTTAAATAAGTAGTTAAAACTGCTGGTCACGTGCTAAAATACACACATTCGTAAACTTTAAGCAGTTTCTGGATTTTTTTCTAATTATGCATAAACAAACGTAATCGGGTAATTCTGCATACTTTATTTGTTAGCTTGTATAACCACCGAGAACAACTCGATAACTGATGTATTGTGTTTTCAAACGACATTATAATCAATTTGATGTCATGCAAATTAAATTAAATCATGCAATATTGGACACAAAGTGAACTAATTAAAAATTCGGAACTGACTCTATCAGTGAAAAAAACCGATGAGTTACAAATAAAAAAGAATTAAAACTACTGGGGAAATACGATATCTTGCATTGTCGTGGGTTACAATAAGGACCAATATATTGCATATGATCAAAATTAACTGTATTATTAAAGAAAACATTCTGAGCTATGACATTGTGATGACATTTTAATCAATTATTAGAGTTTGTATATATGATTTCTATCAAAAAACACACGAAGAAACAATAAACCTATGTTTTTCTAGCACTGAAGTTGATGTCTCCGATGAAGACAAAATCAGACGTAATGCACGGTGGAGATGCATAACATTTCTAATAAATTTGGAATAGTAAAAATCGTTTAGAAGTTACGGAATAAACATGTGTTCTTTATTATACTTTTAATCCTCTATACCATGGTCATATTCGTTTTCTAAAAAGGAACAAAAAAAAATGCTTTGCCACAAAAATAATCAATTCGACTTACCTGGAAGTCCTGTAACGGTTGTCTGAAGAGACAACAGATCGGTATTCTGTGCGTCATTCTTGGCCTGAATAGACAACAGATCGGTATTCTGTGCGTCATACTTGGCCTGAAGAGACAACAGCTCGGTATTCTGTGCGTCATACTTGGCCTGTAGATCGTTGTACTTGACTCTCATCTCCTGAAGCTCGGACTGGAATCTGGTCATCTCCTGTTGTATGTACTGTGGATCACTGAGAAGAATTCGCTTCTCATCAGACCCGTTACTATAGGAAATAACAGTAAGAAAAAACGCGATTTTTAAACACGAAAACGACATTTTGGTAAGGACAGATACTTCGAAACTTATCGCTTCGTGTAGTGCTTACGTCCGGCAGACAGAAATCACCCAGTTAGTAGATACAAAGGTTTATCTCGACTTATGCCATGTAACACCCACTCATTTGACAATTTGACGCCGAGCAAGACTAGAGTTCCTGATAATGTGGTTTTGCTCATTTCAGATAAAAAAAACATTGGTTTATGAAGATTCCTTCTACCACATTGTATATCGTTACGTTATGTGTACGGAGTTATATTCATAATTTCAGAGGTCCATTGTTAATGAAATATTTTCAAACGAATATCGCTTAACTGCGTTCACTACATTAAGTAGTAAATACAAAGATTGATTTACATACACATACGTATTGTTTGCTTTATAAATTGGTGCTTGTAACAATTTCAACGGGAAAATGATAACAACACGAAGTTTGACGTGCTATCTGTTTTAATGAATTCTTCATTTGATAACGCAACAACTTAAAATCAGTTGGTAAGTGCATTCAATAGGTTTTTATGCTATCCATCCATGCAGTTAATGATGTCAACATTGTAGCAAATATGAAATTACTCCCAACGTCTTATTAAAGCACAGAAAAGGTAAAAATGGCACTTCAATGTCTTTAAGTATCGGCAATGGTTTTGTGAAAGTGTTTAAAATGAATATGTCTTTAGAAATGCACACCACTTTTATATTTTTTGTATAATCAAAACATATTTAAAATCTTAAAAAGGAATCACATAGCGGATTCTGGACCATCTTTAAAGATATTCATAATTGAATACGTCGTGATTGTTAATTTTGTTATCAGTTAACATTATGATAACAGGGAGTCAAGATTTTCTTCATTTTAAAATGAACGAAGAGTTCCTTGCATTTTGATATTTTGTAAAACTAACTTTGCCTATTACAGAATGGCGGACTGTGTCAAAACGACAAGTACGTTACACAGGCAGCCTTTGTATTTCATTTTATTTCTTAATACCGATGGCTTCATGTTTTCATTGGTCAGCTAATTTATATCTTATTAAATGTTGTCGTCTTTAATAAACTTCTCTTTTACTTCTATCTTCTACTATCCGCCATATTTACAGTGCGCTCGTACTGTCTGTCGTCACACCTGATAAAACAAAATGACGATGTCGGTCGAACCTCGGATTCGTCGAATACCATGTAACCCTCGAACTATTGATCTGGACCCCACGAGTTGGAGTTAGCGGGGTTTTACTGTAAACTGAAATCACAAACCTGTATTCAGAGATCACATTCAGAAAAAATCATCCTTGTTCGTGTACAACTTTTGTGACTTTATTATGGAAAACAGAAAATTGTAAACCATGATGAATTTTGACTGTGTGGAGAATACTTGATACAGTTAATGAATGCCCATTGTTGATTAGATCTTTTCCAACGAATATCACTGTATTCACTATACTAAGTAGTCAACACAAATACTGATATATATACGCATTTGTATTGTTTGCTGTTAAAATGGATGCTTGTGACAGCTGCAACAGGAAAATAACGAGGTTTGACGTGTTATCTGTTTTAATTAATTCTTGGATTGAAAAAAGAATATATATGAAGGCTTTATAGTGACATTTGTGTAGTCCAATCGATTACATCCTCTACTCAAACATGTTTCTTCTTTCAAAACTTTTGACTTTTCAACATTGCGTACCATTCCACCTACTACCTATGTTCTCGTGTTATGCGAGCTTCGATTTCAAACAAAGGCGTACGCCGATATAAATATAGGGTTTTAATTTGTTTGAAACTTATTGCCGATTTCATAGTGCTATCTCACTGAAATACCATGCCGAGGGCACCAGGCACAGCATTCTGCCCGGTCATACTATACTGACAACGGGTGAACCAGTTGTTGCCATTTCCTAAAATGTTAAACATTAAGAAGGTAATAACAACTACCATTTTTAAGGACTTTGGTATGTCCCGGCCTGGGCACAGAACCCATTGCCTTCCTCTCCTGGACGTACGCTCAACATCAAATCCAAAAGCGAGGTATTGCCAAACAAGGCAGGAAGCTAGGAATTTAAAGGAAGTTAGAGGTGGAGAGAAATATAAAGATCCCAACTATTGCAGTTGATGCAGCAGATTTAATTTTGTCACTTTTGTTTCCCAAAGTAGAGGGCACAAATCCACAATTCTGCCGCGGTTCTCACATTATTCGCTTCTTAAAGGGACATCACGTGAAAAGGCGGTTTTTTTTTAATGAATGTATGTATTGTATACACTTCCACTTATGTTACCTCGCTATCCCCATATTCATAGTCCGTTCCAAATGTCCAGTTTGACCACTTGAATTGTTCGGGAAAGCCCGGCTAAAAATAGCGCCGATAACGTCACCTGATTAGGCAGCAAACACAAGTGGTGCGAGCGAGATGAAACGGTTTACAAAGGGGCCCTCAGAGAGGGGCCGTCAGGCAACTGCAACTTCTTACCGCACTATGAAACCAAGTTATATGATTTCTAATTCCGTATTCAAACTTATTGAACAGTAATTATTCATCATCAGAAGTTAATTGCACACTTGCCAATATTAAGAATTTAAATTTATTTAGCTTTTAACATAAATTTGTTGCCAATAAAATTAAACAAAGGATGGGGCACAAGTTTTTACAATTTATCACAGCCTTCTCCCGTGACCGGTACAGGTGGTACGGGGCTAAACACTCCCTCAACAATGGGACAAACCTTTCTGTAAAAAGGAATATTCACGAGACGAATATCCCTTTTCAAATGTTTACATAAAGTGCATATATGCAATGACAAACTACACGCGAATATAAAAAGGAAACGTTTGTGAATTTATTTATTACATTAAACAACTCAATGTCTTTGGCCATTTTTTTTCTAGACCATGAATATAAATCTATGTATACTCTCTTTCCCACTTTCACTGTCTCCAAACGCTAACATTTAGGAAGTCATATTAACCATCACACACAATAAACTGTATGGCAAAACCACTACGTGTACATGTAGAATATGTGTCAATAAGGAACGTGTTGAGATACTTGATAATTATATTTTTTCAATACTTTACAGAGATTAAAGCATACTTTTAAATGGACCTTTTTATGCTGAGACAACTTTTCTTTAATCAGTTCCTTTGGTCCGAAACAGAAGCCGTAGTTATCGGCAGCACGCGCCATTTTTATAACGTAATCAAATATTTTTTCCCCTGTTTTCAATACGTATTCCGATTCTATCTGAAGTCGAAAATTTATTCTTTATAGAGAAAAGGTTGTTACATGATCATACATTCTAAGTCAACATCATATGAAAACATGAACTGTTGAAAAATTACGATTTAAAAAAAAAGTGTTATGCGATCCTATTTACTAGAAGTAGGTTCTCCTTCCTCAGTTATTCATCCTGGTCCGTCATTTTGACATTTTTAATCTAGCTGCGATAACGTAGCTTTCTGACGAAGAGCGATTTTTTTTTTATATATTGCGTCGTCGCGCCAGGGCAGGCCGGGTATTATATTAGTACTAATTTAAAACTTGCATGTCAAAACAAAAAACAATCGTTTAATTCAGCAATATAATTAAATCATACCATTTTACTGATCCCGGTAATATTATAAATTATGTAAATCTAATAGCGCACGTATCTCATTTGACCCCGAGCACCGACAGAGGATCAGAGAACAGAATACGCCGTGGCCATCACAGCAGTTATCCCTTGGGGGGCCTCATGGCAAAATCAAACTAACCAGTCACTTATCCCTTTCGTTTGCATAAACCACTGTATAATTATAAAAAACACAAAGTAAACTCTCTCCGATACATGCCCATTAACATATTAAACTAAGTTCATCTGTGTTCAAACTCACACAATGATACTAGCGAGGTTAATAGTTTTAGATATTTATTCATAACATAAACAGCGCTAGCATTTCTGTCGATTTTATTTCAGCTTAACCGGCCGCTATCCGGAAGAAAACATGCACCGTACTGACTGCTAGGGCAGTTATTTTCTGCTTTGAATACTTCCCACTGGCAATAATGATTCCGTAACGTACCCCTTGCGCTATCTTTTGACCATTTGGCAACTATTCGCTTCGTAGCTGACACGGTACAACACTTTTCTTTGGCTTACTTCACACGGCCAGTCATTTTGTTTACAAAGAAATGGTGTGCTATGCGCATGCGCTAGTAGAGGGAAATCCCTGAACAAAACGTTGGTCAGACAGGTAGAAATACCGATGATTATCTTAGATTTAATCATTTTTATGAATCTATTTCAGCCAAATCCGATCGGCATTTTCCATAAGGAGTCTCACTTGATATGTTTATGTAGTATTTGGAAAAAAGACAAAAAAAAAGTTACTTCAGCGTGATGCCCCTTTAAACTATATATGCAATGGGTAAAAGCAGGTGTATTATTTTCTTGTTTCCCGACCTGTAGGGGTGATTAGGACAGATTATGTGCAACTCAGGGTAGAAAACTTATTGTTTTTATGCATAGTATCCAACACGGATATTTTTTTGTTTTTCTTACACTCGGCTCTTTTCTTATCCTCGGCAGAGCCTCGGGTTAAGCAACCAAATAAATCACCGCTCGATAGGTAAGATATTTCACCATCGTGTCAACACTTTAATACATTTTAGAATACCATCAATGTTCACGACTTATTACCGCGAATATCATGTGATGTCAGCTCCCAAATGTTACTGCATATATATAAGCATTTTCGCAGCCGCTTCAGAATACATGTATAGTAATATGTTTACCTGTACTTGTTGGGTGATATTTGTAAGAGAACTAAACAGTACTGGTCTAAATCGATTCACATTCGGCAATTTATCCTGTCCACAAACACCATGGCAAAACTTAACTACCTAGATGATGCCTGGAGGACATTAGGAGTATGGGGACGATATCAATGTATTCAGATTTTTCTACAACTTACTTCAGTGTTTTCTGAGTCTGTACATCTAATGGTTATCGTATTTATAGGTAGGTAATATGATGTGTTCAAGGTAAATAATTTTAGTTAGGTAATCTTTGATGATGATTTTATGGTAATCGCCTAAATAGCTAGATATTATTGTTTGTTTCCTTCAGTTTATATTTAAAATAACTCATTAATTATCTAACTTAATTATCCAAGTTATTTTACAACAAATATGAAACAGGATTTCTTATATAACTTATATTATTCACTCTTATTGGAACGGATGGAAGTGTGCAGAGTGTCTTGATGTGGTACACTGTAGAGTACCCGGAGGACGTTGTCGGGCAGGTGACCCAATACCTTTTAGCGTCCGATCGGGGAGTCGAACCCCGGCCGTCTTTGTTAAAGGCAAGTGCGCTATCTACTGCGCCACCCGACAATCCTTAAAAGGTTCACTTTAATGGCTTTGGTTTATAAATGTGTGCAATCTTTGTTGGTATCCGAAGGTTTCCAGTTTTTGATTATTGTCTCTAGTAGGTAGGTAACATTTATTGACGTTTCCATGGTAACCTTGGTAATATATATGTTGTTTTCATAGGTGTTTATCGGTTAAGTTGTCATTGTAATCGACAGTAGAGTACAGGAACCGTCTAAGTAATACTCAATGACGGGTATTTGGCGCACTCACAATTTATGAAATAGTTATCAATATGCAGACACTTCAAACAGAGCAATCATAGATAAACGCAATTTTATCCGCTCCTATTGCATTTATCCTATCATTTTGTATAGGTTAGCAAAACTTTGCCCAGAAGCAACATCTCTGTCCACTCGCTCATCTATTTGAGAACTGTTTATTTTTCACCTTGTTTACCAGTGTCCATTCGATGGCGTTAGACGTTTTTGTTTGTTTTTTGTTTGGGGTTTAACGTCCTCGCAACAGCCAATGTCATTTTGAGGACGGGTACCTAGTGAGACACCAGCGGAATGAGAAAGTAGATGGAAAAGAAAGAAGACAGGAAAGATAGGAAACGAAAAATTCTAAGTATGGTAATGGGGCAGCAGATCAATTTTGATCTCTTCCATGTCCCTTTGAACGAAGACACGGAAAACAAACTCCGAATCAGCAGGGGATACCACAGTAGTAACCTATTACGATACACATGCAGTGGGATGTGTTGAATGGCGTGGGTCTCGATCGTTTCCTATGATAGACGGTTAGGGCCTGGGAACCTCCAAGTTCCATTTCCCGAAAAAAAGTATCCCAGCCTATTCTTGGTTGTTGAAAAATTGAACAAGCTCTCAGGTTTGGCATTGATTCATCCCCCCTCCATATGACAATTGGTCATATGATTTTCCCTCTATATTTGGTCACGTTTTCAGGATATATTTTATGTCCTTAGGATATCGTCCATCGTACCAATGTGCTGACCTCGGGAATACGACCAGTATGTATGACACACTGTCGAACGCCAGTCTCACTCCTCTTTACCAAGCCTGTCACGTTGATATCCTCATAAATGGTACCAACACGACTCTGATGAAACTGTCACCATGTCCGGCAGGATATACGTACGATCTAGAGAAAGATCGAACGTTTGTTACAGAGGTAAGTCGTCGGTATGCATGGGTACAGGATAGTGATAGACCGAATATGTGTTATAAAAGTCATTCATCGGTAAACATAAGTAGTGGCTAGAGAAAGACTGATGTGTGTAACAAAAGTCATTCATCGGTAAACATAAATACTGGCTAGAGAAAGACTGATATGTGTTATAAAAGTAATTCATCGGTTAGCATAAATACTGGCTAGAGAAAGACTGAATGTGTGTTACAAAGATGCTTCAATAGTATACAAAAGTACGGACTAGAGAGGGATCGAATGTGTATTACGGATGTAAATGAATTATTCCTTACTTCGTATTAATTTCTAGTGAAGATTCTACGTAACAAGTTGGTTTGATCTGCTGGTGAACTCTCAGCCCTAACTGTGAATTGGAATTAAGTTCGATACATTTTACAAGAATACTATTTAAACAATATATGATCTGATGTTGTTAAGGGAAAGAGGCCTTTTCCCTCTTTCGCTATTTTCCCAGATTTGTTTAGACTTTACACTTGGGTTTCCATTCTTTTGACATGTAGTACACTGTACCATTGATGAGTCTTAAATGACCGAAATTACCATGTTGTGCAGTATAAGGTCCAGAAATGGACCGAATGAGCGTTAAGGAAATGGTACTTTTTCAATGATAATAACATAGAAAAGACGTTATTAGTTTAAATGAAACGTTGCTATTTGTACATCAACGCTAGAGATGACGAGGATATTTTAATTATGGATAGAAATTCTAAATAGAAAACAACCTATTTAAGACCATTTTATTCATTATCTTGTGAAATATGCTTCTCAATAACTAAACAAATATTGGTTATTACTGTACACAAATCTTCCGCTGAACAAAAATTGGCCAAACGTTGAAGTGAAGCAAGGTGGGCCAATATTGGATATGTTGACTTTCGGAGCTGTTCTGTTTTTTGCATGTCACAGTGGGATCTCGTGTGTGAGGGAGCGGAGAGAGCAGAGGTGTCCCAAATGTTGCTGATGATCGGTCAGATGGTCGGAGCGGCTTTTTTACCACAGCTGTCGGACAAATTTGGACGGAAGGTTGTTTTAGTGACGTCACAAATTGCCCTGTTTGCCTCGGGGGTTGGTGCCTCTCTACTCCCTACTTTTACATGCTATGCCATAATGCGGTTTATATGCGGTTTTTCACATCAGGTATGTCTATCGGCATTTCTTTTTCACAGAACAAACATAATAGATATGATCTATGGGCTCTAGAATCACAGAATCCCTTCATAGTTAATGGTGTTCTATAAACATAATTCAAATTGAAATGGTCATTTCACTCACTCACTCTTACTCAAATCAATTTCAAATTTTCTGGTTTACATTTCATGTAAAGATGCACTCTTTTGTATAATTATGTAAGCAAGGATTTTCAAAATGGTAAATGTTTGTTTATTAAGGGAGCAGTTTGGTATAAATCATTCCATCAAATATGTTATTTTATCACCCAAAAACAAAAAACAAAACAAACAAAACATACAAAAAGAAAACAAAAAACCATGAAAATACTTAAGCATTGAACTGTTTTTGTATGGTATTTATGATATATTTGAATGACACAGCTTTGCAAGCAAAGAAACATAATGCACGCTAGCGCATTATGATTTGTTTGCTTGCAAAGCTGTCATTCAAATAGATCATAAATACCATACAAAAACAGTTCAATACTTATATTTACGTTTTCTCTGCCTGTTATGTTCTTTTTTAACTTATAATTTATATTTAAAATTAAAAATTATCGCCTTATTGACAGTCCACACAATTTCGTTCAATAGTTTGAACAGCGTATTGTCGCGTGCTAATTGGCAAACAAAGTTACAAACACTTCAATTTTATTCCACAATTCAGTATCAATACAATTGCGTATGATATGTCTATAGGGTGATTTAAGTTTATCAATAGAACTCTGAGCTAAAAGTTATATTTGAAATTGTTTCGATTTTTCCCCGGAACAAATTTCGCGCATGGACAAATACATTGAACACCGTAAATCCGACCTTGCCCTCCACGATGGAGTTATTTTTGGAAGTTAATTCGAACTTTTCTCATTTTGTGAAGAATCGAGGCGTGAATGTATTTGTTGATTGTATGGGAACCTGACAACAGTCGGTAGATTCTATAACATCCTCGTTGTTTGTCATGTCGTCAGAAACTGAGGAATGGTGGATGCAAGACGCGTGAAAGATAGCATTTGAAGTGAGTGATCTTGCGACGGAGCACAGGTTCGTTACAAATGTCTGAAATGTTTATGTGTGCTGTGACTCATATCAGTAGGTCTGTAACATATGTGTCAGTAGGTCTATATAATATGTGTATTTCAGACATTTGTAACGAACCCCTGTTGATCAGTGCAGTGTAACAGACGATATTTCTGATACATGTAGGATTGCATGAGCGTTAAAATTGTTTCCATTGCCAGTATTGGTGATTTCAACCGATGTGCATTTTGTACGATATTGCAGACATTGGTCTTGTTTTCGTTGTAATAAAAGTGTTTTTTATTTTATTTTTTATTTTGCACATAAATTTACAATGGCATTGTCAAATGTCACAATGCAGCCGTCATGTTTATTTATATTAGATATTGTAGTTCCGGTCAGTGTTGTATTAATACGCTAAGAATTGTGTTTCGTGATGCATGGTAATTAAAGTCCCATCAACGACACAGCTTTCAAAGAGGCTATATAGTGACAATGCCATGCAAATGTAAATATTTAATTGTCATTGATAAAACTAAGGCAGAAATAAGAAAACAGGAAAGATTTGAATACAGACCCGCAAAAAAGTACAAGGAAAATAAGACCAGGTGTTCTGGAAGGATAAGCACCGTCTGCTTCATCGACGATAACCTAAATGTAAATCTAGATAAAAAATAAGTAACCAAAGGAAAACAGCATATTTCCCTATGTATATAAATATCAATATATCTATTGGGTGATCGGGTGGCTCAGTGCATAAGGCATTAAGAACCCTTTCAGGTTAACATTACAAGTTAATATAATTTGTTTCATATTTGTTGCAAAATGTTAGCTATACCCTAACATCAAAGATTGCCCTTCTCTATAAATAAGGGGTCATGGTGCTTTGAGGGTTCGAGACCTACTTGGAGCAGTCACCAGGTACTGGCCGAAAGTCGGTGGATTTTCTCCGAAAACTCCGTCTTTCCTCCATCATCAAATCCCGACACGTCCTTTAATGACCAAAGCTGTTATTAGGACGTAAAACACAAACAAACTTTAATCTTTAAGAAATAAATGGTAAGAAATTAACAGACACACCTTCCGATTTATATGGTGTAAAATGTTATATTCGTATTATAGGGAATGGCCATGGCAAGGGCTGTGATGACTGTAGAGATACTTCCGGAGGAAAGCCGGTTCATGGCAGAAGTACTCGGATGCACAGTATGGACAATTGGGCTGTGCGTGATTGCACCACTGGCCTATATAATGAGGGATCTGTCTTGGCGATATCTTTACCTTGTCCTCTCCTTAACATCAGTGCACTGTCTTCTCGGATTTTGGTTCGTATTGTAACAACTAAAACTACATAATGAGAACTGTCATTGTTTCATTTTAAATATTTTTCCTCAAATATCCGTTCATATTCAACTAGTAAGTGCTTTGAATAGACAAGACATTTAGCAATTTTGTACATGTAACTATCTTTAAATCATAAAACAATACTGATGAGTATGACAATTAGAAGGGAAATAAACTATTCTTTTGGTAAAATAAAAATAATAAAAATAATCTTTACTCAGAATCAAGTGAAATACGGTCATTTTACACCAATGTTTTCGGTTTACCTTATAATTTTAGTTTTTAAACTATAATATAATGTAGACTTCTAAAAATAATAAGAACTTTATATATTAATAAATTATATTTCCATCGCAGGACATTTGACGAATCTATTCTCTGGCTCCTTGCCAATGGTAAGATAGACAAAGCAAAGACACTTTTAAGGAAGGCTGCAAAAATGAATAAGGTAAACGAAAAAGAAGTCTTGCAGATTGTCGACAATGCTACATGTACATCGACTGTATTACAAGAAAAACTAATAAAGAAACCAAACCAAAATCAAAATGTGGATGGCAAGCAAAAGGAGCGAAAGGAAGTCATTTTGGAGCAGTCGCCGGCTATGCTACCAAAGTATACGGTTTTGACTCTATTTACACGCCGGCGAATAGCAATGATCACCCTCATCATGACGTATACTTGGTAAGTTTATAAATGTATTTACCAAAACATTATTATTATCATCACACTTAACAATATAATCATGCCTGCAAACTTGGTTTTTATTGTATAGTTACCGTTTTTGGCAGTAATGCGAGGTTCCTTAACGGATGGACAATAAAACTGTGTTAATTAAACAATGAATGTTTTAGCAAATGTTGTAATGGTCCTATAAAACGCATCGCTATTAATAACAAACTGAACCAAACCCGGCATTAGCAATAGAGTAGTAATGCTTTATTTAGTTATTTCGAATAGTTCTTTGAACAGCAAATTAAGTATTGACAACAATGAAATTGATGACGTCACAATAGAGGTGATGACGTTACAATAGCAAATATTGTTATAGTCTCATAACAACATTTGCCTTATTTATGCGTTGTAATGGAAGGCAAATGTAAATATACACCTTTATATGCGCCGTGTACCGTCTTAAAAACTTTAAGGATTATAAAATATAACTTCGATATCTTTTCAATCAAAGTTTGCCGATTTTTCACAATTTAATTGAATTAATATCACTATATACGAAGCGATCCCAGTTTGAAACAATATTTTCAACATAGCATCACAAAAACACTCGAATTTGGCAGAATATTCAGGGTGTGCCTTAATCACAGTAGGATTACTTAAGGGAGGTTAAATATTCTTCAACTTTTCAAATCAACTCAACAGTTAGCGATCATGCATATTTCGTTGTTTTAAATAAATATATGCAACTCTGTAACTCTGTAAGAGAATAGGAGAGTGACATTTCGCGCTCTGAGAAAAGCGAACGATTACATTGACAGTACCACGATTAAAATCTTAATACTAGTAACTGATGTGAGTTTAGTAATGTGGAAATTTCAATAAGATTTAAAAAAGAAATGTTGATCGTTGGTGAGATGTATTCTTTTCTTTTTTAGAGACATTTTCATTTCCAATTAACGTATTCGCCATCACATACTCATAGTGATCAATTAATGATATACTGTTGCTTCAAAGCAATTAATAATCCTTTCGAATTTCAACCTTGTAGCTGACTGAAATCAATTATTATTTGGCTTACGTTGCAACACGAGGTGTTCCGATTGTAAGTTGTTCTAATTTCGTTTTCCACTTTGAATCGGCACTCAGAGAGAATTAGTTGAGATTAAACACTGCTGTGTTTATCTTGTAATATATCGCTACAGATATGAATACATGTACATATATTTATGTTTTCTTTAATGCCTACTTCTACATCCTTTAAACGCATTTTCACCAAAAATACATAATAAATAAAATTTCAAAGTCAAATGTCAACTTAAGTGCAGATATTAACATCGAAATAGACATCAGAATAATACTACTTATCGGTCACGAGTTTAAACCATGATTCAGGTTCTAGAAAATTCCTAGTCCAACACGTAAAAAACGAGGTACATCCCCTTCATACTAAAGAAACCTTGATAATCAAACCATCTTTTTTCCAATCAAAAGTTGTTGGATTATAGAGAAATTTTGAATAGGAAAAGTCTATTCTATCTGGTCGGATAGTGGGACTATACTATTAGGTAAGTAGTGCTTGATCACGAAGGTACAACTGTACATATAAATACTCCACATCTTTAAACTTCGATGAGGCGGGGAACGCTTACCCCTCCGGAGCACCTGGTCTTCTCCCTCATTATGTATTTTTAAGAGGTCACCATGTGAATCTTTCGTTGGTTCATATTTTGCCATTAAGAGTTGGAAATATGTTTCTTTTGACACTTCTATATTCTCTTGTTTTCGTATTTTTAATCAGTTTGTTAGTTTGGTATTTTTTCTATGTTTCAGGCTTGTTAATAGTCTAACATACTACGGATTATCTCTATCCTCTGCCTCTCTACCTCTAGATCGCTATTTGAGTTTTTTTCTCCTTTCTCTTGCGGAATTACCCGTGGCAGTAATTGAATATTATACATTCAATAGGTGAGTAGCACACAAAATTATAACATTAATTCTCCTGGATAAATATTATGATTTAAACATGTTGATCATCTGAAGGGAAAATGTTTGAAAATATCTGTTAAAAGAAACAAAGCTAAATCACGAATGCACAAGTTTCATCTGATGATCTATGAAGCAAATAAATGAAATCTACAATATTTAAATGGAAAATATATAAAAAATAAATAAAAAAGGTATTCTTTTTCAATATAATCTTTTCACGCAAATATATTAAACGAAATAAAAACCTAATAAGAAACTGAAAATGGGTTTGGGGTACAGCTTTTCATGTTTTTTTCGCAGTTTGTTACTTAATTTCGCGCTGTTAAAATGTCTTAAATTGGCTATTAAATTAATTGCATTATATTTTATTATCAAATCGATGAATAAAGAATGAGATCCATACAACGTACACACAATTACCTAATTCAACATTATTAAATACCGATTCCAAACAACCTCTTTATACTGCCACTATTTGTCCAAATGACTTTTGGCATTATAAAGGGTTTGGCAATAAACTTGTGGAAACGTAGGAAACGGAAATTCGAAAGGAAAATCAAGAAAAATGGACCTTGAAATATATTGGCGGTAATCGAAGTAGAAAATCAAACAAAGGGCATTAAATCGAGGTTTTACAGTATAAAATTTTCTATAAAACATTTTTTAAGAAAAAGACCCAATTATTGAAAGCGGAAAAAAGGTCCACATGGTGCCAAATAAGTGTATTGGCTGCACTCTGTCCGGACAGCAGAATATCGCGCCTGGTGACATTGAACTTTTCATAAATATTCGCTTATTATTATGATCATCATACACATTTTTTCTTTATTGTTCAGACTAGGTAGAAAGAAGTTGTGTATCATATTCCATGCCGTGGCAGCCGTGTCGCTCATAGCGGGAACTGTCGCAAATTATTTATCAGGTAAGCAAGTTAGAATTGACCATATGGCATTATTTACTCCAGATTCATGCTAGTGGTTACGTATTGATAAGATTAGACATCACCCTATACACAAGATCCTTCCTTATCAAAATAATCCTCGCATATACGAGTCATTTCATTATCGTTAACATTACATATTGTCTCACTGATCCTTAAATTTACATACTGTCTATACGTCCAGCAGTAGATTGTGTATCGTCACGCCACCACAATTGGTACAATTTTGACAGTTTTCCAGTGATTATTAAAAATACAGATAATGTATCTGGAATGTTTCCTTGTTCTTGACAAAGACTGTCCATGTAGGTTTATTTTTCAGGAATAAGTTATAAATGTAAGAAAATTTGTTTTTAAAAATAGAACGCTAAACTCGCTGTGAGATTTCGTCCATTTTTCGACAATGATGAAAATACACCTTACTTATCACATGCTATGAAACTTGAATTATACTAGTTGATGCTCTGATTGCATAAAAAATAATTCTTTTTATAAATACCTTACTGAACTAAAATTTTCGTCGACTTACGTCGGTTTTTTTTCTGGTTTTCAGACATGTTTGCTTTAAAGTAATCATGTACTCTTAAAATGTCGCTGAAAACAAAACTATTTTGCGGCAATGCTGATAAATATCTCACAAAATACATAATTTTTATTTTAAAGTACCGTTCGAACCCTTTTCTGACTGTGTACCGATTAGGGTAGCGTACCAATTGTGGTAGCGTGACGTTACATCTGTTTTAGCGATTTTGTTTTGGATTTAAAGGGTAAGACAGAAAGAAAACTTGATACAATCATTAGAAATACGGAAAATGAAGCGTATTGTGACCCTGTTGTTGTGACAAGATGCTGAAAGCCAATAAATTAACCATTTTACTGCACCATACGGTTGCTCAAGAGCTACGTGCGTCGGCATATTTGTTTAGAAAATCTGTACACATAATTTATTAAAATGTCACATCTTCCGGGATGATTATCATGTAAGTAGGTTACAAAATTTTTCACCGTGGTAATACCTGGGTGTTATAATGACTTTCAGCTATTTATGCAAAATGAAACAATTGTCGTTAATGAATCGTTTTCCAAGAAACAAGATAGCAAGTGAATTGCAGAAAATGCTACTTATTACCTACTCATTGATTTGACGTAGTGCTGTTTTCACTTTTACTCCTAAATAAAATATATAACTGACGCTATGTCAATATCTTAAAAACAGTATGTCGACTTACAAATGTTCTACATGCATCACTGCAAACTCCAAAATAAAATATATATGCAACATCAAAGTCACTTTGTATACAATATTTATTAAAACAATTGTTATCGAGCATTTTTACTATTGAACCGCGAAAATGACAACGCCTAAAATAGATATATATGAAAGACTTGTATTTTTCTAGCGAATCAGAAAGCATGAATTTATTGCGCGGACGAATATATTCACGAGTGCGCGGAGCGCAACGAGTGAATATATACGTCCCCGAAAATAAATGAGTGCTTTCTGATTCGTTAGAAAAACACAAGTGTGTGGTCTTGCTTTAATCACATACCTTCCGTATTTGGTAGAGATCGATATATTTTACAAATACCGGGAATTTTTCAGTTCGCCATGACAAGGGGATTACCATAAAAAGTAGTTCCGGCTAGTAGGTAAATACAACATTCCGTATTGCACATGTGCAATACAGAACGTTGTATTTCATGATATGAAAATTACTTGTATTACTATAACAAGATTCAACAGGTATGTGATAAATGTATATAAAATTATTTAACAGTTCATGATTGACATACCCATTACAATCATTGTGTTTTTCTTATCTCTTTGAAGATAGAGCTGGTGCTAACGTAGCATTGATGATATTCTATTTTCTCGGGAAAATGGCCATTGCTGGCTCTTTCAGCACAATATTCCTCTTCACTCCAGAATTATACCCTACAAATCTCAGGTAACACACTGCTCTGTGCAAACACGGCGAAATCTGCGGATTGTTCGTACTGAGCTTTCTTTATTTAACGTTCGTTTTGAATATATATCTGTTATTCAATTTGGATATCTTCAAATGAGATCAGCGTTGAACTATTCACCGCCGATGAAAAACGAATGTTTCCGATTTCTATGAGTACAAATCAATATGTTTTCTTTACAGTTTAATGCTGAAATCTTATGCTTGTTAAATATTTGAATACCGGAGTAGTCCTGGTCGTCTTTGTTGACCCCTATTTTTCTTTTATGTCTATGTAACCCGCCTTCTTGGATTTTTGAAGGTTTTTCCTAAGAGGGACAATTATAAAATAATGTATTCATAATGATGATCAGTTAAAAACAAAAACGAAAACAAAAAGCTACAAGAGAATACCGAAGCGTAAACAAACAATAATTCGAACTCAATACCGATACGATTAAGGCAAAATGAACACAGTACAAGGAGAAAAAGATCAGGAGTTCCAGACGGGTAACTGCATTGTACGTGAATTTCGTTTCATCTATGACACCCGTCTTGTAAATCAGGTAAACATCCAAGAAACATCACCTCCTCACATCTAGAACTCGCTTAATTTCAACAAATCGACAAGGCACACTAATGAGCATAATAAAAGGCATCGACCTTCATATCACACAAAGAAATAGCTTATTTCTAAATGAGATCATGGTTAGCATAAGATGAATGCCTTGGAAAACCTTATTATTTATTAAAATGGCGGCAATATTTGTGATTATACTGTCTAAAATTGAGTTTTACTGTCGACGCTATAAAACTCAAACCACCAAAAGAAACGACAATTTGAAGATATTTTCTTCAAAATCTTGGTCACCTGCCATAGACTGGTGACACCAGGAATATTCAAAAGTGAGGCGGAATTACATAGAGCTGTCTGGGTCACACTATTGTTCGTGTTATCCTGAATAATGGATTCATATTATTTCGGGGATAGTCGGCGTCATTGGTCAATGGTGGCATTAAACAACTTAAAAGGAGGATGGCAAATACTGACACTTACACGACATATGTACTCGGACTTACCCATCACTTGAAACGCTACTTCGAATAGGCTACCACCAACCCGTACAGATTTGTATTGGTGACTTACATGTATATATTGACCATTCAGAAGTTACAACATGGCCGACAAGGTAACGATACTGTGGCGACTATGGTCTGATTGTTAGAATATACGTATACGCTATCAACAAAGAGACGTTCAACGCGGGTGCCCAGATTTTTAAAAGAAAAAACAGTGAAGACAAGGAGAAAGTCAAACGTCATGAAAAGAAATTTAGACCTATATCTTCGACGACTCATTTGTCTTCGATGTTGATACGGTGCATTATGATTCAGAAGAAGATATGTTCTAATGTAGTGGAACTGACTAGGTCGAATATAAGCAACCAGGTACCTCAATTGGAAGGGCGTCCGTCTAGAGTTGGGAAGGTCCCGGGTGCGAACCCCTGTTTTGCCGTGAATTTTTCCCGCTCCTAAAACATTTGCTGCCTGTGACCAAACCTTGTTTCAAGTACTAGGTGAATGCTTAACAAGGGGATACCCAAACAAACGTTGTAAATAGTTGTGTCTTCAAGGGCGAAGACTTAGAAAAAGACAGGAGGAATGTAGCGGAACTGGACTGGGTCGATCGTCGGCGATCAGGTAGTTCAATTGGTAGAGCGTCCGTCTAGAGTTCGAAAGGTCCCGGGTTCGATCCAAAGTCTGGCCGTGCATGTTCCCGCTCGCATTACACTTCGGTGCATGCTCAACAAAACTAAAGCCAAAAGCGGGGATATTTTTTCGAAAAGGTAGATGAATTTAGGAATGGACAAGAAAGACGTTGAAAGAAAAGAGCAGGCGAAAAGTTAGAAGTAGACGATCTGATGGAACTTCTTAATCAATACGAACAGACACTCGTTTATAACTTGCAAATGGGTTGTTGTTTATACGCACACTACAGCGTAACACGACAACAATGGATTGTAGAACAACACATGTGGTCAATAAGCAAAATAGAAAACAATATTTATCACAACCTGCAATAACACACTTACATATTCAATCACATATCAACTCTGTCAGTATAATTTATAAAACAATTACTCGCAAACGTCTTATGCCAATACTCAAACCAATTTTTGAGTATTGACACGGTTCATAATATACACACTTTAGCAATGAATTTGAAATTAACCAGAACTCCTCTATTTTTGTTTTAAATTTGTGGAATTGACGGTTTTAATAAACTTTCCATTCTGTTTCAACATAGTTTAGACCTGTTCGGATTTCCAACTTTTTTGACCCTAGCTCCATCATCATTATGAATACATCAGCGCATTTTTGACTCTCGGGAAACTTCTCTAAATCCAAGAGAGCGGATGACATAGAAGTCAGATATTTCCTTAGGGACATAATTCAACTATTAAAATCATTCTATTCAGGAATGTTGGCATTGGATTTTCATCCGCTGCCGGACGAATAGGTGGAATGTTGGCACCCTTTGCTGGTCCGCTGGTAAGTACATTCGGTATATCTTGCTAATATAAAGGTTTATTTTCGCATGGTTGTTATTTCAAATTCGTTCATGGTGTAAGCATACAAAGATATTTAAAAATTTCCTGTTGAATACCATAATAATTTCTTATGTGCAGCAGAATAATGATTTTTTATCACCAGTGCAAAGCACGAGTGAACGTATCGGTTAATATTTCCAAACGAGTGAGATATAAATGTTAATTCAACAGGAACAATTTAGCGCGACAACGGAACTGTAACCGTATCAACCAAGTGTTGGGATAATTCGCGTTTTCTTTAGCACCATGTTCTCATTACATCACGCTAGTCTGGAAGGCCTCGCGATATTTTTAATGACTTACTCGGGGAAGTTCTACCATTTTTATGCTATTATATTGTATGCTTTTCTCACAAAAATGTTATCATTTATGAAGTTACGTTAAATTAGTTCGTGTGTCAAAGTTGTAAATAAACGACAACTTAATACGACACGACTGTGTACGGTCAACTAATGGGATCGTCGTTTTGTTATTTGTATGTATTTTGTTTATAGGCTGAAAGAATAAGTTGGGCTCCAGGTGCAATATTTGGAATAATGTGTCTAACAGTTGCTATGCTTTTGCCTCTGTTGCCCGAGCCGACCGGCCACGAGCTCCCGACCACAGTTGAAGAATTGGAGCGCTGGTATAAACAACACAGCGGAATGCAACGGAAAAAGACTGTAGATACTTCACTTTAGAACTCTTCGTATTTCGAAGGATACACCTCACCGAGATAAACAGTAATCGAACCACCTGTTTGTATCATTCATAACATTAAATGCTGTAAGATTATGCATTGGTTCATTTCTTCAGAAATGAAAATACATGTGTTACTCATCAATTGTTGTATTTGTGCAATACACAGTATTATTTTGTTAATTTGTGCTATTCCACGTTATCAGCATTATTTGAAATATTTGTTTAAGTCCTTTTTAAGAGAAGTATTCCATAAATTCAGCTGGTATAAATATGTTTCATGATGTACATGAACTAATATTGTTTATCTTTTATTATATGAATTAGAATTACTGTATTATGTATTTGGTCGATTAAGACCTGTCTGTTGGCGTTGACGTCAACATGAATGCTTTAATGCATTGTTCAGAGTAGTACAAAGAACAAGGGCCCATAATCATGAAAACTCATTACCAAACTCAGATTTGTTCTCAGACCTATTGCTTGTTTCGGTGAAATTATTCAAATTTCCCATTTTTGTCCCATGCTTTGAAAGAATTTTGGGGAAAAATAAGCCAACCAACGCTTTCAATGGATAGACTATACTTTCTGACAGATTTATATGATTTTTTGAAATAAAAATGGTTTGAGCAGGGAATTTATGCTTGAGCACGGAAATGGTTTCATGAATAAGAACCCTGGCTCCAACTCGCCTTTACATGTGCATGTAGCCCGATGATTCATTTATAGATTACTTCGGGGCAAAAGACAACAAGGGAATACAAAAGCGTCAATAAAACAATGATTCGAACTCAAAATTGATAAAACTAGGGCAACATATGAACAAAGGAAAGGTTCACAAAAGCACAAGGAGAATAAGACCATGTGTATCGGAGGGGTAAGCGTTTTCTGCTTCATCGATGACACCCGCCATGTAAATCATAATCGAGTTAAAGTACCATTGAACATTTTTATGCGACGGTATCTCCAAATTAAATTCGGTTGGGCGACGCAATCGGATAACGCAAGACGACCGGAGTTCGATTCTCCGGTCGGACGTGAAGAAGGTAAAAAGTCACCTGCCTGACCGCGCGGGTTTTTCTCCGGATGCATACGTTTTCTTCCGCAAGAGTGATTAATATAAGTTGAATCTTCAAAATGGCTCTTTAGTTTTTAAATATTCACATTAGGATCTGCAAAAAATACTGAGGCTACCGAGAAATGAAATCTTCAAGGGCTGCCCTGAAGTAGCAATGTATATAATTTGTACATGTTTATTTTAAGAAATACTTTAGAGGTGTGATGCATGTACCATCCCAGATGACATATGGATTTCAATCATGGACTACCACGCTGTGTGCAAACCCTTTCAGCTGAAGTTTTGAATTCATAGCTTTTAACATAACATCAAATCAAAAATTTAAATGTGTATTCGGGGACTTCATTGAAATACATCAGAACATTTATTATAGCAAAAGGTACTTCAATATATTTAGTTAAAACAAATTATAGCATTCCGTTCTAATAAAGAAAATAGACAGTTGCATTGAAGAATCGCAAACACATAGTTGTAATGTCATATTCTTTATAACTAAAAAAAATGTTTTTATTATGCATGATGACAAAAATATACTGCAACAGATCCCAAAGTTTACGAAAATCACTGTAAATGAAATGTCACTGCACTGAACATAAACACTAGCATGAAGTTAGAATTAGCATTACCATTAAGTACATTTAAGAAAGTGTACAGATTTTTGAATTTTGCAAATGACCAGTGTCTCGACTCTAAACCGCTGAAAACAAATCACTTAGCCACACTGTGCCGAATCAGTTAAGTCAGCTGTCAAAAACCATAGAGACATTTCGCCCAATTGCACTATAAAGGCAGCCAGAAGGATTGGTCCTATATTAAGAGGATGTTAAAATGGGGTCATAGAGGTGACTCAGCTGGTGACCCCCTTCGTCGCTATTCATCGAAATCCCTTCCTTCCTAACCCAGATGGACTCTTTGATTTTCCGGACTATCCAGTTGTCCTCCCTTTCAAGCACTTGCGATTATTGTTCAATCTATGATGCGATTGTGTGTGTTAGCATGGTCTGCAATAGCTGAGTTATCGTATTGTTTCTCCGATGTTTCCCTTGTATTTCTAGTGTCGACTTGCTGTTTCATTGCCTCACCGTCTTTCTAATGTTCTTTAAGGCGTGTCCCAAATTTCCGGCCAGTTTCCCCGATGTATGTAAGGTTACAGCTGTGACATGGAATCTGGTAAACCACCCCTGTTTTATCTTCCTTCGGCAATTTGCCTTCGGATGAACTAATAGTTGTTTGATAGTGTTGTGTGGTCTCAAGGGCGTGCTGATGTGATATTTGCGCAACACTCTTGAAAGTGTATGAGATAGTGACCATGCCGTCACTTTTTCTCTCTGCGTCTGTACGTTTTTGTTTCTGGGGGTCATTTGTATTGCTTTTATTTTCCATTTTTTTTTTTACTTTCCTTATCGACCATTTGGGATGATATGTCGCTTTTCCATTTCAATGTATTCCTGTTCAGTTACGATGATATTGCATCTGTCCAGGAGAGGGCGAACTACCCCGAACTTCTGATGCGATGAATAGTGTGAATTGAAGCTGAGGTACTGATCTGTGCGAGTGTTTTTTTTCTGTATACCAGCAATTTGATGAAACCGTCAGTTCTTTTTTCGATAAGGATGTCCAGGAATGGAATTTCTTCTTCTGATGTAAATTTCTCGTGAGACATTATAAGTCGCGATCGGCAATCGGCAATTGATATTAAAATATCTCTCTTATAGAATGGTGATTTATAGTGTGTGGTAAAAATATATTTTGTTATTCTGGTAAAAAATCGAGGGATATTTGGGGATGAATAAACAACCCAAGCTCGACGTTTTGATTCTGAACCAGTGGTTTATTGTAGATAAATATTTTACCCTGCAACGATACAAAATACAAGACTGTTACTACACGTACACATAACACTATCGATACACATATATCAGATACGAGTACAATCTGACAATTAGCACTTAGCTGTAAATTATGTGCCGGGAATGATATGATAACAAATAATGAATTGGAAATAGGAGATATACTATTTCCTTATCTATTAGTTACAATATGTATTACATTTCACCTTTACACATATGGCCTATTGGCATTTACTTTTGACGTAACTAGCAAATGGTGAAAACCATTCACGGACGTACACACTGTTACAGGACATTAAAAAAGGATATATACATATTGGGATTTTTATGACTTATAATGAAATAATCACCTCTGTGTGGCAGAAGGCTGTCTGCATGTCCAGCTCATATATAAGTCTGTACACGTATTCAACTCTTTAAACATAAATTAAATACAATCGTATACGTACCTACCGGTGTAATGGCGGTCACTCAGGTAAACCCCGCGTTTGCACACATACATGTTTTATTTAAAATGATATATAATACCGTACAAAGAATATCAGATACTGCTCGCGGGAAATACCGCACGCCGGACAGGAGAAAGGACAAATAGAATAGATCGACAGGTAAGTTTGTAAATCGAAAAAAAACCCGAGTTTATACCTCACTTATACTCTTGTCAGTCGTCGGTGTCGTCGCTCTCTCATCTACCTAAAGTCATACAAAGGTATCATATAATAGATATATACTGACGTCACACTACTGGCCTCTATACCGGACATATTATTATACAACATTACAAATACATTTAATTGAATTAAATTCTGACACACAAGATCTCCGAAAATTGGATAACTTTTATTGTTTACATTTCGCTAGTCCCGAATGCTACACAAACCGGGTACATGTTATTACTTAGGCTGCATTCGCATATCCCGGTTGAAACGGTACGTGTGGCGCAGAAATATTCCACGATATGCAGAAAACTAAAAATGCACAGTTTCGGAGAATAAAAAAACAGTGTATCAAGAATATTAGGACCTTCTTTCATCCGTCCACTGAGCTACATAACGTATCTTAAAAACTACATGTGACTTGACATTGTTTTAGAAAGAAATAACGCAAACTGGCAATAGTCAGCATTTTAGTTTCGGCTAGGTACGTCTGGACCCCTCAATCTACACGTGCCAAATTTTCCTGAGGTCAGCCACGCTTCAGATCTGTCGTTTTCTTTACAAGTTCAACCGGTTCAACCGTTTCAACCTTATACGCGAATGTACCCTAAAATGTAGGAACTAGCAAAGTTCACCATATGAATGTTTTACTTAGACGACAGGGTTCATCATCAGGCGTGAGCGTGGGATTTCATACTAGTAAATGAATATTTTGTGTCCGGTCCATCGGGCAACTCTTTATGGTTCGTGACAAGAATAACACCTTTGAATAGCATGTATATTACACGAGATAGATATTTTGACCTGCGAATATAAAAGTAAGTCACTAAAAAAGTCAGTGTTCCCTAGAAAGGATACTGGTATGAATAAAGCACATGACAATAGCTCATGTCTGTAACATAAACAAAGAGATGTTCCGAGAGAATTTGACATCATTGACTTTGCTCTGATGTCTTTCGGATGCTTCCTTGTTGGTTTGTGATATGTTGTATCACATTATTGATTACTTATTACATTATTTCGTCATAGCTGTGTAGTATAACAAATGTTTAAGACACATACAGCATCAGTTGTCCCGCACTGACCATGACTGACCAGCACTTTCTGGACAACATCTGGCGTACACTAGGAACATGGGGGCGTTACCAGCGAATTCAGATGGCCTTACACATGGCGACCTATGGGAGCGAGGCCTTCCAACTAATGATCATAGTGTTCATTGGTAAATATAATCAAATGTACTGTTTTTGATTAACAGTGCGTAACAATATTTTCGGCCATCAGAATAACCTTTTCATATTGTATGTTATAAACTTTTCACGAATAATTATTGTAACGTTTGTGTTTTACAATTATGATTTTGCGAGATATGAAACATGTGTTCAATTCGCACGTGGCGACTTATTTTTTATTTTGATGTCGTCAACAGTATTTGTTTGATGAATAATGCAAATATAACTCCATTGGTGGAAAATAAGGATCCCTGTCCCACTGCATAATATGGTTTACATGTATACAGTAACCTCCCCTTAATTTTGTTTTTGATGTAACTGCATATTATTAGTTAAATGGTTTGTTACTGACCTACAATGGAACCATAAAGGGTCAGTCAAATTCATAGGGAGTGAGGACGAGGGCATAGGGGAGGCAACTCTTATAAATGTTTTTAAACGTTTTTTTTAACCTTTTCAGGACAATTCTGTGCGAAAAATACACACAGGAAGGTCTTCGTTCGGGGATATTTGGGAAGGCGTATTTTAGACCTGATTTGTTTAAATTTCGAAGCGACAGACAAGGGCCGCCAAATTGCCGCCTAAGAAATTTTACTGACCCCTATAGTCTCATAGGGGGTCACCACGTGACCCGATTTTAACCAATCAGATGCAACAATTTTGTCCGAGGTGCGATAACACAACCTAAAGCCGGCCAAGAGTTCAAATCCTGGTCTAGCCCCGCTCAACGTTTCACAACCAAAACACTATTGCTGATTGTATTTTGCTTATTTTCATTTTTATACTTTTTCATAAAAGTCCTATAAGGTATAGTTTTTTGTTTGTGGTATGGGATCCTTTCTAAAAAGATTTTACTGAATCTACATCACTGCCGTTTATGAAATTTATGATAGACAAGTATCTTATCAACTTGATCTATTTTATATATAACGATGTTTTTTCCTTATAATATGGTTTCTCTTTTGTACTTTTGAGGGAATTCATGGTGCCTTTTGTTTATTTCAGTTTTTCATTTTGGTGTCTCATATATGTTGTCTTTTCGATTCATAATGAGTTTGATTTCTGATTTTGTCCAACGTTTCCTGCTATTTGCTCCCCTATTGAGTCTATTAAAATTTTGTGTGTTACAAACGAGTACCACTGGTTCGGTTCTGACGTCATCATCGTCATCCATTTTGTTACGTCATATACCAAACGACAATAATGATATCGAGCCTAACATTGCTTTGTCTGAAACGATAGAGTTTCTTTGTTTGCTAAAATAATTTAACCCATTTAATTTATTTTTCTAGAATACCAAAATGTTTCGGAATGAAATTCAACATAGCGCTATATGGTGAAATATTTCGATACATTCTGAATTTCCTGTTTCGTCAGATTGTGGCTCAGTCAATAGCTCGTTCAACCAGACGCTTGATCACTTGTAATTTTCTGTTCGGCGTAGCTTGCTCAGACAACAAGAGTCTGGTTGAACGAGACTACTCAATCAGTTGTTCTGGTTTGGGTCGAGACACCGGTCCCCTGATCTCTTTTCTTGTCAAAGGAAACCGACGTTTTCAAAAGCTCGCCAAAGAAGTTTACCATTACGATTGGTGTTCAAAACAAAGTTAGCATTTACCAATATTCTATTATGGCCCTTTCCCGAGGGAACTGTTCTCTTATAGTGTTGTCTGGGGAGGTATAGTGCCCTCCCCAGACAACACTATAAGAGAACTGTTCCCGAGGGAAAGGGTCATAATAGATTTAGTTCATCACATGACTGCCATTTGACCATAAAAAGACAAACACGAGGAAATGCATTGCGTATATTGGCATAGAAATCCGCCAACACACCGTTAAATTCACTGCATTGAATCGTCGCAAGATCACATACATTTCCCCTTTCCAGGAGGAACTCTTTAAGGACTGTGACTGTAAATTGTGTCGCCTGCTTCGTTTTCATACATTGCTGAGCCTCTGCAAAGCAATCGGCAATCCCGGTCCCGACTCTCGAAGCCATTTTGGCAGACGACAACAATGAACTGAAAGTAGAATATGAACAGCGCCCCCTAGGAGAAGGGGCGCAACTCTTGGCGTCACGCTACTTTTCCCGCAGTCTCAGCGGTCCAAAAAAAGGTGTAGTGCCCGTCTCCAGGTATAGTTCCCGTCGTCAAGGGCGGATGCTAACTATTCCAAATAGAGCAAGGGTAGTTATCCAATAGCTATCCTAGTAATTATCATGTGATGTACTAAAATGTATTAAGCTTCAGCTGTCTTTAGTTTTATAGACTTTCGTAATCAAAATATTTATTTTTACGTTTCACGCCAAATCATCCGTAATGTTACTGTATTATGTTACCAGCGTATACATTTCCATAACTACGAGCGAAACAATAGCTTTATGGACTTTTTTTTTTATTTATTTACTGTTATTTTGTTATTCTCATCATTATTTTGTATAGGACTTTTTTTCATTTGTTTATATCTACATTTTTTATTTTAAATAAAACCCTAAAATACAGTGTCATTGGTAATAATTAAGTTTAACTAAATCATTTATTATTGATTTGATTTGAGGGGAAAATGTGGTCTTCTTTTATATTTTTCTGTTTTTAATTTACTTTTTGTAATTTTTTATGAATTTATTTATCGATCTTTTATTTTTATTTTTTTGTATTTATTCATTTATTCGTTAATTTTTATTCTAAACTTTTACCCACAAAATAAGTTAGTATAATTGCATCATTTGCAATTAATATAATTTGTGAAAAGTTGTGTGAAAACTTGCGATTAGGAAGAAAAAAAAATACTGTCCGGTTTTCTCATGATTATTTTACGATCAGTAATTATCAGTATACATTTTACGTCCTTAGGATATCGTCCATCGTACCAATGTGCTGACCTCGGGAATACGACCAGTATGTATGACACACTGTCGAACGCCAGTCTCACTCCTCTGTACCAAGCCTGTCACGTAGATATCCTCATAAATGGTACCAACACGACTCTGATGAAACTGTCACCATGTCCGGCAGGATATACGTACGATCTAGAGAAAGATCGAACGTTTGTTACAGAGGTAAGTCGTCGGTATGCATGGGTACGGGATAGAGATTGACCGAATGAGTGTTACAAAGTTGATTCATCGGTAATCATAGGTACGGGCTAGAGATGTGCCGAATGTGTATAACAAAGGTACTTCATTAGTTAACATAAGTACGTGCTAAAGGTGGGCCGAATGTGTGTTACAAAATTATTATACTGTCTCGTTTTTCCGAAAAGACGCCCGGGCGATTAGTTTTTTGGTCAAAATCGGCCAGCAAGCTAGGGAACCGTTATAAGGACGCCGGGAGGTTATCGGCCACTAACGGCCGATTTTTAGACGCCGCACGGGTCGCCGGGAGCTTTAGAGCAGAGATAATAGTTGCGGTGTCCGCCCGTTTTTTTCTGACCCAAACTCATCGGAACCTACCCAGCAGTCTCCCATAGGTGTCCCGCAAGGATTTTGTAAGATTATCTCACGGCTTCCGGTGGCATTGTACGGTCATCTTGGGATATTTTTACAATTTTACATACTCCCAACTGTCCTGTAGACCGCCCGATGTCCGGACGGGTACCGTACAACATCGTAAAAAGGGCCTGTCACACCTAGTCGATTTGGGTCGCCGGAGCCGGAGCTCAAAAATGTCCGCCGTTGCGATGTCGGACCGAGCAACGGGACCACAACGGCAGTACTCCGGCAGTACTCCGGTAGAACACCGGTAGCGCCCGGTAATGGATCGGCGGCTCTCAGGTTGCCTCAATGTGTACCGTACCGGTACTGATGTGATACTGTAGTACTACCGTATGCCACCAAAGTAGTACTGATGCGCCGCATCTTTATAATCATACGGGCTACGTACGTAACCCGCCCGTCACACGACCGCACGAACATCTTCCAGCTACTGTACGACAGCCCGGCCATTGTCAGATAGCCTTGCGGTATCCTTTCGATAGTCTTACGAGATCCCTACGGTATACTTCAGATGTCCGTTCGATTTAATCCTGCAAAATGTTTGCTGGGGCCGTGCGGTGCCCGTATCTCATGTGTACATGCTCAAGTTAATCCCAGACATCGGAAAAAAAGTCCCCGGGACGCCAGGAAGACGGCCGCTTCCTGCTTCCTGGCCGGCGGCCGGCGCGAATGTGACTGAAGCATTACGGAAAGTGCCGACGATTCCCGATCGATAAACAGGCGAGAGAATCAGCGAACGTTTGTAATTTGGATAAGTTGCATTTATACGTAACGTACGATCTAGAGAAGGACATGTTAAATTATATTTGACAAAATGCTTCTTTTCAAATTAAAAATATATTCAACTTAACTAAGAGGGTAAGGAAAAATCATTTAAATGAAAGTCGACATGAAAAGACGAAACGCACGAAAAAACAAAAGCAGAGATATCACGAATCCGACAAAAAACCGCAGGCAAAACCTAATGCTCCGACCGAATGGGTAATTACATTTGTATATTCTGCACAACATATCGTGTTCCTACTTGTTTTTATCTCGACAAATCTGTGAATGCAAATTGGTCCCAAACAATCCAAGAAAAACAAAACACATTTTCAGCACAATTTTGAGACATGGAACAAGCGCTATCGGTTTATTTTAGAGTAATGGATAATTCATATAAATCTACGTAATAATGCTTCCGTCAAATATTGAAATTCTAAATTCCTCCTGAACGGCATTTAGTATAGCGTAAATGTTATCGGGAAGAGAAAGTCAGAGCAATTGTCAATGCAATATTTAATTCGTATTTTTGAGAAAAGAGAGCGTTTTATGCGCTTTTAACATAAGGCGATTTTAACGTAATTTGTGTATTTTGCTTTTTGTATGAATGTTAAACGTTAGTTTGCATGCCTTAGTGGAATCTCGTGTGTGATGGAGCGGAGAGAGCAGAAATCTCCCAAATGTTACTGATGATCGGACAGATGGTGGGGGCAGCCTTGCTTCCTCAGCTATCAGACAGATTCGGACGCAAGTTGGTTCTGGTGACGTCACATATAGTTCTATTCGCCGCAGGAGTGACCGCTTCTCTCGCACCAACTTTCATTGTGTTTGCCATTATGCGGTTCATTTGCGGCGTGTCACATCAGGTATACCTTCTACATGTAATCTTTGATAGTATGCGTAAAATTATGTTAGATCTATCTCCTTTTAAAATGTCTTTTTCAAACCCCTAAGCGGCGCAAAGCGCCGCAGTGTTTGATCTGTAAACACTTAGTCCACTTCCGGTGCTTCCCGATGCGTGAAAGCCTTCTGGGAAATTGATGCCGCATACTATCTACAATAATATGATAGTTAACATTACACTATCCGTATTTATTTTATTTTCCATCGAAATGTCCTTAACTCTCCTTTGACAAATTATTTTATCTTCACTGCAGTCAAGACCTACGAAATGTCATATCTTCACAAGTGAAGATATCATGGTGGCTTTGTTCAACTTTTGCAACTTACATTATAGTATTTACAAAATTACATCATTGATGTCATTTTCGTTTGGAAATTTTACCAGATTATAGCAGCAACAGCACAATTGCAATTGAACTTTAGAAAAGCAGAAGGATATGTGTGTATAGATTAGGTATACTACTTACGCCGACTCGATTAGAAAAATCATACACGCGATCTCAAGTAAACTCTCCGAATACATATTTAAAAACTATACGTTGGTGTCCCTAATCCTATCATTACCTCTTTTGCTGTATGCCATCTTAAACATCTTATATATGAGGGATTGAAGCATTATATTACGGTATTGATCATTTTTTTTTACAGTTAAGTAAGAAATGGGAAGAGTCTTCTGAGTCATTTCCGCATTCGCAAGTAGTTGTCTCGAAGGAGAGCTTTATAAAGGTCGTAATTTAAAGAGCTACTGCGGTTTCGTAATTGACAATGTATAATATTAACTTTTCTAGACCCATATTCAAGAAAGCACTTAATACAAGAAGGGGTAGTGACTTGAGGTGGAGTTTTGAATTGTTTAATGGATTCTGATGACTTTGTCTCCATTGGTAGATTATTCCAGGAGTCTGAAGTACTTGGTATGAAGGATGCTTTTGTGACTTGCAGTCTATAGTATGGGTTTTGAAAATTATTCATGTTTCTAAGATGATAGCTAGAGAAGTTTGACACAATAGGTGGTAGAAGAGATTTTAGAAATGGGGGAGCAGTATCATGATAAATATTATAAAACATGGATAATTTTCTAATCCTGCCTCTATCTGTCAATGATTTCAATCCGAGGTCTCTGTATTTTGTTTTGTTTTATTTTGTAAAAATAGGTTATCCAGTTATTATTCGACCTGCTTCCTACTGCATGTTCTCTGATTTATTCGAAAATGTGATATTACATTCAAATAGTAGTCTTATAAAAACAAGGTATATTTTTCCATTTTTTTTCTATTTAGGATGTATTTTAATTTCCTTAAAGTTGCAATGTACTTTGTTGTGTTTGTTAATACATGTTCAATGTGAGAGTTCCATGTGCCGTTGTTACTAATGATGACTCCTAGGTGTTTGTGGTTTTTAACAATAGGGATAGGTGTGTTGTCGAAAAGAAATTGTGGGTTAGAAGGTATATTTGTGTTAGAAATTAAGAGTATTTCGGTTTTATTTGGGTTGAAATTCATTAACAATTTATTTGACCAAAGGTTTAATTATTCCATGTCATAGTTTATTACTTTTTGTATATCGTGTAAATTTTAAGAGCAGTTTGCTAATGCGGTGTCGTCAGTAAAAAGTCTAGTAATTGAAAGTAGTGTATTTGAAATATCGTTGATGTATACAAGAAAAAGAAGTGGCCCAAACACTGAACCTTTAGGAACTCCGGATTTGATAGATACTTCAGAAGATATAGCATTTTTTAGTACGACTGACTGGCGTCTGTTACTTAAGTAGTTTTTTATCCAATCTAAAAGTTTACCTTTTATTCCGTATGTTTCTCATTTTGTTAATAGACCTTTATCTCGGTCGAAAGCTTTAGAAAAGTCACAAAAAACAAGAGCAGCATTTCACGATTCTTCAGTGCTGTAAGTATGCTATGATAGAGTTCGATGAGTTGGTGAGTTGTAGAGTGATTTGGTAAGAAGATGGACTGTAAAGTATATAGAAGTTTGTTGCTGAAGAAATAGTTATAGAGTTTGCCAATGCAGCTAAGTAAAGAAACGGGTCTGTAGTTATTTGCCAATTCAGATTCCCCTTTTTTGAAAATAGGTGTCACATGGGCAAATTTTCATGAATCAGGAAATACAGAAGTACGAAAGGATTCGTTGAATAGAAGTGTAAGGGGTGCAGATATTTTATTGGATATCATTTTGTATGGGTCTATAAGGGATTGTGTAGTATTTGTTACTCTAGTTGGACTGGTAATCAGGTTAGTTAAATTATATTGCTGTGTTACAATGCTTAGATGTTATTTCCTGTTAATAAGTCAATGTTAGTATCCTGTGTTAATATAACCTGAGGTGTGTAGTCAAAAGCTATGTCAAAAGAATGTTTCAGTAGAGTCCAAATTCCAGAGTTAGTATTTTTCCATGGAGGTTTGTATAGTACCCATAGAAGATATTTCTTATTATCAGTACAAAATTCAATCCAAATTATTTCGTCATTCGGTGATTCAATATCAAGTCTGCGTTTAGGCAGTATGTCTTAAGTTGAAAAAATCACAATATCGCCACCAAAAGCGTTCCTGTCTTTTCTAAATATTGTTGAGAAGTTAGTAAGAAGTAGGTCAGAATCAGGGATAGAAGGATCGAGATGTGTTTCTGTTAAGCACAATATGTCTACGTCATCGGTAAAACTCTCAAGAAAATAATTTTATTTCTAACGCTTCGAATATTCAAATGCATGATTTTTAATGAGTTATCGTCAGAAACAGAAAAGGATATATTGTCGGAGTCGAAGTCGTTAGATAACTGTCTGCTGGTCCTGGATTTGTATGTATATCCCCTGACAGAAGTAAGATTAAGATTAAGAAAAGGGCGATGTTGTTTGGGTTGCTATATGTCTGTAGAAAAACAATAAAAACAACTGCTACAGGCAAATATATAAAATGTAGCTTAAATATATCGTAACAGGAATAAGTGTTGTTGTGGAATCTGTACGTTTTGTTTAAATGGGTTTGTTTAGAGTAATATAGTCCGAAAGCACATCTCCATGTGGATAATGAGCACCCCGTCATGAGCGATAGAAAAAGTATGAAGTATGGACATGGAGACTGCTAACGGATAGTTCTGTTATTGTTACGTGTACGACTGCCAGATAACCAGGATAACTAAAAGGTAAGAGCGAGGGGAACAAAGAGTGGGGAATGAAAGACAAGAGGTAGGGAACAATATAAACACATTTGCCACAGTTACACAACATCGAAAAAACAAAAATGACATTGTGTTTGCGGGTGATCAACTAGTCGTATCGCATGATATGGACACCCTGTTTAAGTCAGACAGATAATGTTAATTAAATATGAGTAAATACACGGATGAGCATATATATTGTAACAAAAATGATGACAAAAATATGTACATCAATGAAATCATGAATGAGCATAAACTCAAACTTTCATACGTGAAAGCCGACACGGATGTAGATTCAAAAATGTAACATGAGTGACAACATGGATGTAAAACCGTTTGTACTATGAAAAAACACGAAAGCTATCGTGTGTAAAAATAATTGCAAATGTGAAAGGGCATTTATGGACACGAAATTAAATCGGATAAGATTTGATATTAGCCCGAACATAATCATGAACAAACACGAAGGAGCCGTCAGAGAATTTGCACATGTACGTATTCATGAATTCATGAAAGGTCCGAGTTTAAAGGATATTGTAGACATGTTTGTAGACGGCATGAAAACAGAATATACATTTGTGGTATGAAAACTATTTTCGTACAAGTATATATAACCAACGTCAATATTTAAGTCGAGCTACTTAAAAAGTGTTATAAAAAGAAAATGGTATAATTTTACCGTTAAACACTAGATATGTACTTCACCCGTTTAAAACAAATATTCAATAACAACCAGAAAACTAGCGTCATGGCGGAGTTTGTTTTCGTTTAAGACTCGAGAGGTAACAATTTCTTTGACAAGTACCCTCCACCAGTTATAAATGAAAAATTCAACTCAAAATCGGCTGTGACTAACACCTTAACCCAGAAGACAGTTAATAGTTTATCTAAAAGTGTATTATCAAATGAAATCTTTGTAAAAATTGCGGCAGGTATAAATTGTAATTTTCGTTCATCATGTTCTGCATCTTCTCTCTCAGAAAATGTCGTTATTTTCTGAGAAAGCGTCAGTTGTTGACATCTAACATGCAGTTAAAATTGGACGTTTTCTTGCCTTGGTAAAATTTCTAAGTGACAATAAAGCAATATGTGAGGATATTGGGCGTGAGCAGAACATTCTGAACATTAAAATTAATGCCATTAATAGTCGGAGAATAAATTAAAGTATGCAGTATGTGTTCCTCGTGGTTGTTGGACTGTCAGTAAGTGATTTTCATTTAAAGATCTGGTGTCCAGCAGCTTTGCTGCATTTTCCTGTCGTAAATAATAATAATACATTTCCGGGTGAAGAACTCTTATGAAAAGGAGGCGCATATTACAATCATGTTTCTTTATAATTTTGATGACTCCTGTTTTTATTACACTGTAATCGATTGGGTAGAAAGTGTGTGCCAAAGTGGATGAATTTGCAACAAAAGTGTGCACATTTGTTGATCCGATAATCATATGTTCCAATAACTTTACCCTATTTGTGCAATGTTCATAACTCGAATCATTTGAATTAAAGCATTGTGGATACTGTTGCAATATCCTACAATGTAAGAAAGAATTTAAATACGAATTCTATAATAGTTTCAATAAACACGAAGTGGCCTTGGTGGTATTTCTTTTTTTATTTATCGCGGTAAACGCATGTTAACTCTTTCACCCCTATCCAACTTTAGTTAACTCTAACATGCATTGACCTGGATGAACCCATTATGGCCCACAGTGGTGAAAGGGTTAAACAGGTATAATACAAACTTGTGCTTGATATAATTTAGCTTCTAATAACAAAGAAAAAACATTTCTCCCAAAATAACAGGGAGTGTCTATGACTCGGACAGTGATGACTATTGAACTACTTCCGGCAGAATCCAGATACATGACTGAAGTACTCGGGGTAACTTTCTGGACATGCGGCATCATCGTAATAGCTCCAGTTGCTTACCTCCTTCGGAACCTCTCGTGGCGAAACACCTACCTTATCATGACAATGTACTCTGCATACAGTCTTGTCGGCTATTGGTGTGTATACAACACATATTGTTTGGATTATAATGCTATGGTAACCAATAGCAATGTAACCAAATAACTATGGTAACCAAATTGCTATGGTAACCAAATTGTATCCTTTATTTGTGTCCAGACAATCTTTCAAATTCATTTTTTACCAAACAATTACGACAGTGATATCCAATATGAACATCACAGGGGGTCCGAACAAACGGATTTTTCTTGAGAGTGTGCACCTAAATCGATATTTGTATATACCTAGAAATGTTACAGTGGGTCTGACAGTGCGGAAAACATAATACTTAGAAATCACTTATTTTTTCGGACTTTAAATTCAGCGTACAATCGATTTTTAACTTATTTGCACATTGATCACGTGGCGTACTGTCCATTTATACAACTGAAAACTAGATGATACAAGACCTTCAATCAGCGTAATCAATATTAAAAACTTAAAATATTAAAAAAAAGGAATACCGCTGAAATATGTACGCTTACCTTTTGCCTTACGTTTATAGACAATTCGTTTATGGAAAAAGACACAAACATCAAACAGTTTCATTGAAATAACAATATAGACGCATCATAATCTAGCTAATCTACATTGCGATTCAATTCTTGCTCAATCACTTTTGTTCCTGTCTAAGCTTGTTTTTGTCTTGATTACGTTTAATTATAATGTAAGTAACAATATGAAAATATTTGAATATTTCATTTTTTTTTTATTACTATGAGGACTTTGCACATATTATGTACGTATCAGGTCAAAACAAAATTAAGCTAGAAAACTACTACGGGAAACGATAATTATTATATATGTATTCAAAGTCGTGTCAATAGACCCACTTAATCGAATTCTGAATTATATTGAAAAAAATATTTAATACATTTCATTGTATATTGTATTTTATATAAAATATGTTTGTTTACTAACTATGAAGAAATTTGTCGATTCCGAACGTTAAGAATATTTACGATGATGTTTCGTTAAGCACAGTTGCTTGTAACATGCTATATTGTTCTATCTTTTGCACTAACAAAGAAATTACAAATTCCGAAAATAAAAAAGATATGTCACATTTTTTCGACACAGGCTATATCACGAATCTGTTCGCTGGCTTTTGGCTAATGATAAGATAGAGGAAGCTAAGGCAATATTGAAGAAGGCTGCAAAAATGAATAAAGTCAACGAAAGCGATGTCCTTCGGATAATAGATTACGCCTCTTCATCACAACCACTGGTTTTGAAACAAGACGAAAGTGGGAATACACACGATGAAAAAGGTGAAAGACGAAGAGAAGATATCCAGGACCCATCCAACTCTGCCCTACCAAAATACACGGTACTGACATTGTTTACACGGCGGAGAATAGCGATGATCACCATCATCATGTCGTATACTTGGTAAGCGAGTCTTTTATTTAAGGATTCGTTCCTCGTATTTACATTCAATGACATTTTGACCATTTTGATGGTATCGAAATTATCGGACTTGTGCAAGTCTAATACACCTTGGTCAAGTTGTTCAAAATGTGATAAGCTTAAAGACTACTTAACGACATTTTTATTATTCTTTAACAATTTGATCAATATACAAGGTAAAACCTCGTTATTTTGCAAGTAATTTTACTCTTCTAAAATATTTCCTATTTTGAAAGATTTTACTCAGTTAATGGGTGAGCTTTAAAAATACACAAAAAAAAGTAAAATATAAAAAAGCTATTCACCTTTTGAACAATTTAACCCATAAGGTGCCGACGCATAAGACGTCATCACTCACTATTTGACGTCGTCTTGGTAAGATAAATAGCTGTGATGCATTGGTTGCAATGTTATAATACTTTTTTTTAAACAACCATAGATGGGTTTACCTCCTCTTCTTATATTGCTTACGTATTCATAGCCAAATGGACAGGTTTTAGGAAAATAACACTCAAATACTTTAGTAGGCATCTTAGTCCATGTTCGTTAAACAAACGAGCAAAAAGCATCACGATTGTGTCGTTGACATCAACGCTCTAAAGTTAAACTCATTTGTAGCATTCCTAACAACGCCATAGTATTTTCATATGAAATGAAAACGATAGTACGATCCTTTTTATCACATAATCAAGACTTGTGGCATTTATTTATGTAAAACGACAATTATCATGCAACATTGAAATGTAAAAAGTCGCCATTTTGACTCCAGTGCGTAAGTCTGTGACGTCATGTACTTGTCCTAGGCGTGACGTCACAATCGAAACAATTGAAATTTACAACCAATCACAGGCCTGATAGGTCATATTAAATGCAAAAAATATTACATGGGTAATATTCACTGGATTACACAGTACATTATGTGATAAATGATAGATATTCTACTGTATATCTTTTATATTGGCCGAAGTATAGACAATTCTGCAAAACCTGCACTAGATGTGATGAAGGCAATGGATAATGTCCCCAGGCATAGAAATTCCAAAGTCAGAAGCAATGGTAGCTGTTATTTAAGGTAAAGGCTACAACTGGTTTGGAGACACGTCCTAAAGCGACAATTAACTGTTTAAGTACATTAAACCATGTACACCAAACTAATCACTAGTTTACAAGGATTACTTGTTTACTTTTTTTTTCTTACAGGGCTGTGAATAGTTTGACGTACTACGGGCTTGTTTTGTCGTCTGCTTCCCTGCCTCTCGATCGCTACTTGAGCTTTTTACTCCTCTCTTTAGCGGAATATCCTGTGGCAGTTATAGAGTACTTTACATTGAATAAGTAAGTAAAATGCTTGCTCTGTCTCATATCAACGCTATTAAAATTGCTTATTCTTTATTATTCATAAAAATAAAGAAGACCGTGAAAAATGGACCCGTCAATTTACATCAAAGTCTAACAGAATGCAATCGGAAGGTATCAAGCTGTTGCTATTTCAAATTGGAACTAACGTAACACTGCTTCAATACATGCCAAATACCATTGCTACAACTTAGAAACTTGTATAGGTCTATATTTACATATCACTTCGCCACCGTGAAATATATAAACACTAACAATACAAATATTACTGTATTATATATTTTATTGAAGGATTTTTTTTTTCTAAATTTTATTTAAATATTGAAATCATCTTGTTCAGGTTTGGGAGGAAAAGAATATGTATTCTGTTCCATGCCCTGGCAGCTGTGTCGCTCATTGCGGGAACTATAGCAAACTACTTTTCAGGTAGGTGTAATGTTAAAAAATATTAATTAGAAATTAATGTTAACGTGTATGAACAACAATGTTAGCTAGAACTTTTCCCACTCCAAGTGTTTAATCATTGTTCAATTAAAAATATTTCACGGTCAAACCAGTGAAACAGAACACCAAACATTTATATGTAAACGCAGAACACATGAAAATCCGTACACTCAGAACAATAGAATGTTGTTTCATAAGGATGTCTGGTACAGACAGTTTTAACCCTATAATACCCATTAGGAGACGCGGGGAAATATTTCGGCTTTGATTTTCAATTTAAAGTTATCTTTCGAAAAGAAGAATTTCATTAAAATTAATGTACTGTAAAAGTGGATATTTTCGCGCGGGGAAATGTTTGCGCTATTACTCTTCAATATGATCGCAATGTGGAAATATTCGCGTTGGCAATGATTAAAAAATCGATATATTCTATATATCTATAATATATATCGTACATTAATAGATATTGCATGTGAATATTTTCACACTCATTAACACAACGCAAAAAAACGCGAACATATCCACACCGCGAAAATTTTCAATTTTACAGTTTCATCTTAAGAATTAACAGAGAGCATTCCTAAACTGTGATTTATGAAGTCCCAAGATATATGTAAAACACAAACTTTTGTAAAACTTTTTTTGTCCCTGAGCGTAAGAGAACGGGATAAGTTTGTAAAAACAAAGTTAACTTTAATTTTCGATTTTAATTTTAGAGAGAGCAGGCGCCAAAATAGCATTGATGATATTCTATTTTCTGGGAAAGCTTGGTATATCTGGGTCATTTAGTACGATATTCCTCCTGACTCCGGAGCTCTACCCTACGAATCTCAGGTAAACATTTTATTTACAATATTTATCTTATCATGGACAAAGTGAAACATATACATATATGTATACAGCGTCGAGTTATATTTAAGTGTTTTGTTTTCAAGAGAATAAATTGTGTAGGACTTTCAAAGATTAATAAATAGCTTATTAAGCATGAATATTTATTATGCTAACGAATTATAAGATATGTATTCAACACATTTCTATTTTATGTCGCTGAAAAGTATATTCATTTATCAATCATGAGCAACGTAATTCGACTTGTCATGTGCAACGTAATTCGACTTAAAAACAGTTTTGTAAAACTTGCGAATATTGAAGAATATTTACTTGAAAATCATGTAAACACATATTTTTAGTTTTCTATGGTTCCAAAATGGTAGGTGAAATAAATTAATGGGGGTATTTGAGTCATTTGAGTTCGATTATACAATTTATGTAAGAAATTATTTGTAAATGAAGTGTTCAAGAATTTATATAATGGACCAATATGCAGTCAAGAAAAAGGGAACAACCGATAGTGGTTTTTGAATTAGCAATCACCTGAGTCAAGTTTTGTTAGTATCTACTTTAACTTCTTTTACTGTTCATAGATATGCTGATTGTAGCCATAATAATGTCGCAAACTTACCTTTCAGCTAGTTCCAAATGGCTGACTATTCCATGCATACTACATGTTGAAGGCATGTTATATATTTTAGTACAGGATCGTGATTTAGTGAGACTACCCGAGTTGGGGTGTTGTTGTGTTTTTTTTTATTATTTTGCCCTTTAAAATTTGTTGACGCGTATCTCTAAAAAGAGCTATTTATATTTAATAAAGCTCAAATTATTTGAAAGATTTCAATGATTGAATCCCTTTATAGATTTTACCAAGATTCATGGGGTGGAAGATCCCGTGTATATATTCTAAATAGTTTTTTTTTCGCAAATTATTTTGTTTCGTGTCGTACGACATTGAACATCTTCATTACAAAAAGATCACGAAACGGAAATTTACACATATCAAATCATACTTGAAGAAATATTTGCGAATGACTATTCCTACGTGATACTTTCTGTATACATATTGAATACACCACTCTGATAAAAGTAGCAATGTTTGGTTTAGCAAGAATGTCAATAGCTACATATATGCACTACGATTCCGTAGAGACGAGGGAAATATTTATTCGTGGACACCCGGCAGCAGTTCGTTAACACAGGGCAACTATTTTCTAGTTTCAATTCGGGTGCACTGTTCATACCTTTTATTTTTGCATTATCGTCGTAGGAATTAAAACTCCGCTGCTGGACGAATTGGTGGAATGTTGGCACCGTTTGCTGGTCCACTGGTGGGTACATATTGAGCATTGCTTTATCTCTGAACCTTAATTGGAATATTCCTTTTGACCTTTTTGTCTTTCATTGTTGTAAAACTATCATCACTGATGAGATTGTTTGAATATAACATATTTGTGTCCTTTGTACTTATAACTCTTTAAATAATATCAAATGACAACGATTGAACATTTTCTGAAGTTTGTCACATCAGCTATCGTAAGTGAGTTCCATGAGACCACAATTATTTTTAAAAATGAATCTTCAAATAGGGGCAAGCAGTTTGTTTCTGATCAGAACCTCAAAGGGGTTATACAATCTTCCATGCATAAGGGAGCAACTGAGATATACCGAAGCGTAAACAAAACAATAAGTGCGCATTTGTTGTTGGAAAACCTCCACACCAATTCCGTCCTCATATTTCACAGTAAACATATACATTCCTTAACTCATCCACACATTTATTAGTATTTGTATAAGATAAATAATATACTGCGAACGTTTGTGATATTTCAGGCTGAAAGAGTAAGTTGGGCCCCAGGTGCAGTATTTGGAATAATGTGTCTAACAGTGACGATACTTTTACCTCTGTTGTCCGAGACATCAGGCCGTGAGCTCCCGACCACAGTTGAGGAGTTAGACCACTGGTATAGACATCCCAGTGGAAGTAAACGACAGAAGACGGTCAATACACCGCTTTAAAAACGCATATAAGATTAAACTAATACATCCGAACTGGATATGATGTATTTTGAAGGTAACAAAGCAATTTAAATTAAATAAAGATTGGTGTGCGATACAAACATCTCTCCATAGTCTTTGAATGGAAGAAGAAATTCAGTATGTGAATTTTAGTAGATTGAACTCTTCTACGGAAAATAATGTAAAACTGTATTTTGTTGGCGGAAAGGAAATCCATTATTAATAAGCATTTTTCGTATTGATACACACATATATCCTAAACTTGAGTTCTTCTTCCATCAAAGATAATGACGCTGATGTAACTAAACAAAACAAAAATACCAAACGTTGGGAGAATACAGTTTCTGTAAGAGTATTTTATTTTATACCAGTTCGGTAACCACGACGATAACGTGCTGTTTTGTTACTCCTTCAATGTTAATCTATGAATTATATTGATCAGTAATTATTTATACTTTCATATTAAATTGACGTATTTTTCATTGTTATTGATTTCAACCGCAGTGCTATATATAAAACATTCTGTTGTTGCGGAACATTTCTGAGCGATTTCGACCCAAAATTGTTGTCAAATGTAAGGTTGTTTAAAAAGAATGGTTCTTCAATAAATGTTATCCAACAGAATTGAATTATCTTTTGTTCATCCGATATTCTTATCTGTGAAGAGCATATACATGTAGTTTCTTCGTTGAACCGCCATAAAAATCCAAATATCGTACTTGGTGGTCTCTAGAAAACAGCAATCTTGCTTCATGGTTGTTGCTGTTTTCATTTGGCATTTGTATTAATTATAAAAGGTCAGGTGATAATGTTCAAAGCATACCATATTCCAACATTGCATCAACATTGTATGTTAACCAATCTAAAAGTCTGAAACTTAAAAACAAATATGTGCAAACTGGAATTTAAAATACTCAGCACAACACAATACATTTAACACCTCTTCAGTAATTCACCAAATGTATTGGAAGCAAACACGATTTCACGTACATGTCACCCCTTATTAAAAATTAATACATAGATGACAGTTCTTCATATTAAGAGCAGACATCACGAAGTTATTGTGTAGTGGGAACTTCATGAATGCATTAAATAGTTTATGATAAAGGGATATGCCTTCCTATATGAAATTGATTTCCAGCTTGTTAAGCAAAAGTTGCACTCCGTGCAGAAATGTTTCGGTTAAGTTTTAGGTATATTTTGGTTAATATACTTACCCTGTATTAAAACCTGTAACCATCTTTCGTTGAGGAATCGCTATCTTCTATGTCATAATCAACTTTATTTTCTACTTGATACATCTGTAGATATAAAATAATTCAAAGCAAGGAACATACTGCATACGTAACATATTATAACAGTATTTTGAATTTAGCGCTTTCCGCGCTCTTTATATTGCGCTAAATTATAACTGCGTGAATTGGAGTTTCAATAAATAACTGTTACTGCATGAATCGTACGCGACTGCATCATTGCACTCATCTGCGAAAACGTAATAATGTGCTAAAATATGAGTCGGATCAAAAACGTGTTTGTTTACAGTATGTTTATTCAAAACAAAATCACTAAAAAGACCACTCCAAAATATGGAACCAGTAGTAAGTCATGTGATAGCCCTCCCTGGAGTCACCAGTCATACAGCCCGGGAGCAGGGACTGGTCTGGTATATTTGAAGCCCGGGGAACGAGGTAGGTACCGTTCCATCCAATACTACAGGCAGGGGGATCAGCATCTTCTACTACGGAGGAGTGGAACACTAAGTCAACAGTCTACAACAGATGTACGTAAAACGCGTCAAATGACGTCAACCTTTAATATATACTGAACAAAAAAAATGAAACGCACAAAGTTCCCCCCTGCAGTACACCTTAGCTGTAAGGTAATAATGGAATATTTGGTCAGGTATTACATCAAGAACGATCTCTCTTCTCAACAATCTACCCTAAAATCAGCCAAGCGTGACGATGTCATTGCGTGACTTTGTGAGCTTCTTTAGTCCGAATCAAGAGGCGTGATCAAGCCAAGCCGGAGTTTTTCAAACAAATAATCTCAACGGATACTCAAAGTTCAGCCACATTAATTGTCCAAGTTGGCATTTTGATTTCGCCATTGACTGAGATGCCACGCTTAACGCAAATTCAGAGGGGTAGAGCAATTGCGATGTTGATGGATGGTCATAGCCAAACTGCTGTCGCACGGCAGTTTGGTGTTGGCCCGCGTACAATTAACCGTCTCTGTACACGTTTCCGTGCTACATGTACTGGGTTAGTTTCCAATCGTCCCAGGAGCGGTCGTCCGCGTGTAACGACCGCAGGACAAGACAGGGCGATTCGATTGTCGCATTTGCGCAACAGATTCAAGACTGCTGTA
>NW_018407191.1:458743-530789 GCF_002113885.1 Mizuhopecten yessoensis | reverse complement strand
AACCGCGCCCAGTTGATCGCAGCTTTAACACAAGATGGAACAACATTTCCTTAAGGCGAATAAATGTTCTCATGAATTCATGCAGGGATACGTGCAAAAGGTGCACACACCAGGTACTGAAGTGTCAATTTGTTTTTCGCGGGTATCCCACTCTTTTAGTAACTACTGATGACACGAGTGACGTCACACAGAATTTTCTTTTATAGTATTGTAAAGAGTAGACTTGTCCCTTCATATTAATATAAAATTTTGTACAAAAAATATCATAGGCTATTGATTGCATAATGTAATTGTGCGGTTTTTTTATTCAGTATAATAGTGAAGAATACCTCATCATTCAAACCTGACGTCATATTGACGCACATACGTCACACTCATCAGTAAAATAACTCAACATACTAAAACGTCACATACTACGTCATGTGTTAAATACAACACAACGACACACACACAAAAGCAAGAAATTATCGAAGTATGAACAAAACCATAAATCGAACTCGAAATTAAAAAAAAAGTAGGGAAAGACATTAACAAATGAAAGCTTTACATGGAGACTTTTCGAACATGACAAACAGTTGAGACCAGGTGTTCAGGAAGGGTAAGCGTCTTTTTGGAAATTAAAAATGTACCTTGTGGCGCAAAATAATCACCAGACATTAAAAAAAGCAAAAAAAACAACATATATACAAAATTAATGTAGTTATGCAGAAAGCCAAACAAAATAAATTGTTTTAAATATATATTGATACATAATCGCGATTTACTGAACTCAGGTGATATCGCATGACTGTTATATTATGCTGTGAATAATAGATTTAGCACAATTGTGATAGAGAGGATCTTGAATTTGTTTCTATTTCATGTGAAATGAAGACTCCTCTCTAATGCTTTGTATATAGTTTCTTATGTTCCTTACACGTACCATAGCATTCACACTGTCGTTGAGAGACGAAACCCGAAAATCCAATGGACCGTGATCACAGCTTCCAACATGAATCTGCTCCGTATGGTTGTATTTGACATTCGGTTTTAGAGGAGGTGTTTTTACCGTTGCAATGCATCCACTAGTGAACAAACAAAAAATACACTAAATACTTATAATATCGACAGCCAAACCGTTGACTTTGCTGGAAATTTGAATGAATTCACGTCTTCTGTTTCAAACTCTAAACCGGATATGACGATTTGTACTTACTTAGGATCCCACGTGTCATTAACAGTTACTAGAAATGTGACACTTCTCACATTGACCAGCTTCTCTTGAATCTCGCGTGTCCACTCCGCCGCCACGCATGGAGAACAAAAACTAATCAGTGTTAAGACTATAGCATATTTGGCAGCCATGCTTTCCTTCTACTCTGCCACTATCATACAATCAGCTCTGCTTATCTAGGTCAAGGTTTTCTCTGGTTTGAAAGCTTGAGTAGACTTTCATAATCTCACTTTTCAACAACGTTTTTTGAATAATACGTTTCGTTTGTTTTCTTATTATTGGTTTGTTTTCTATCTACAAATACAAAAATCGATTTATATATAAAATAATATACATATTTCATGTATTCATAAAATATGAATTACGTAATTTCAATGTTTCCATTAAGCTTATAGTACTTCGAATATTTTCAAAAGATTGATAAGACATTCAAGCAAAAATAAATAAGATAATAAAACCTAAAAACAAACATTATACGTGGGATTCAAATTACTAAATGATACACAAGATCATTTTTCAGCAAACTATAAAATATTTTTAGAAAAACGCATTTTAAATCTCCACTTAACATTCTCTAACTAGGTTCGAACACCATAAATGTAAGAAATTATAGATAAGATATCAAGAAGGCAGCTCTCTCTTCGTATTTTAAGTCAAAACACAAACCGTAGCAAGTTTAATTGTATTAATATTTGCTTTTACGGTACTCCATTTAAGATTTGACAAGTTGATACTTTTCAGAAATACTGATATTACAGACTGTGTATTTAAGCATTCCAAATAAGAACTATCGCATTTCTATAACACACCTTACTTTACGTTGGGATCCTTATTATTTTTACATCAAAAAAGTGTAACGGTTGCGGACATCTGTAGACTGTGAGTCGATATCTATTATGAAGTAATTTGCTTGAAAGCTTACATGGGACTTAATTCTGTATACACGGGATTATATAATTACATGTACTTTAGGCACGGTCATTTTATCGAGCGGAGGAGTTCCGAATGAATTTGGCGTGATATTGTACTTGGTATTTGCATTGTCCTGTGTTTAAAAGGCCGAGCAACACAATGTATCTTCAAATGGGAACGATATCTTGTTGGGACTGTCCATTCGTATTCTTCTCCTCTTTTATTAGGTCACCTGAGACAAAGTCTCAAGTGACCTATTGCGATCGGCTTTTGTCCGTCGTTGTCCGTCGTCTGTCGTGCGTCCGTAAACAATTTACCTTTTCGACCCCTGAACCAATTTCAATGAAATTTTCCAGAAACCTTTCATGGCCGAAGGTTAACCAAAATTGTGAATTTGGTCCCCAGCCCCCAGGGGCCTGAGGGGCGGGGCAAAAAAGGGTCAACTTGACTAATAATTCAAAAATCTTCTTCTCAAGACCTAGATATGGTAGAATCAAATACTCTTTAAAGATTGAAGGGTTTTAAGGTGCTCTACCAAAATTGTGAATTTTATGACCTTAGGGTCTCACGTTTACCCCTGGGGAAGGGGGGTGGCAAAATATATTATGGTTTATAATGGCAAATGATACTTTGAATATTACATGTTGATAACTTGATTGGAATTATAACCCTGAGTAGAAAGTTTGATACTTTGAACATTTTGAGCCAGCCCTACCACCAAGGGCTGTAGGGCGGGGCCCAAACGAGTCAGTGTGCTAAAATTTCTTCATTTTCTTTGTTTAGAATCAGAGGTGCTAGTTTCAAATACTTTTCAATCTTAAATCTGTATGCTAGATATTGAATAAGGTGGTTTTATTGTTTTTTGTCACTTTGAATAATATTTATGTTTATGTTTTAAAATCAACTCTTTGTATAAATATATCAGAACTCAGGTGACCGTTAATGCCAATGGACCTCTTGTTTAAACCTGTTGGTAAGGGAAAAAAGTGGTTGCGAAGGTATTAAACTGGTTGCTAAGGAGTATTTTGGCAAATTTGTTATTTACTTCTCAATATAGCACTATATGTTCTTTCAAGAATACAAAATAATGTTTGGTAGCTTACAAAAATACCATTTTTGATGCTGTTGCTAAGGGATAACATTGGTTGCTACGGGATAAAACTGGTTGCTAAGGAGTATTTTTGCAAATTCATCACTTAGTTTTCTAGGCTATTATATAAGAAATTTTTTTACTGCAAATATTCCTACGCAAACCTATGCCTATGATTTAGTTTAACTGTAGCTTTGAAANCTTTGTGGGCAAAATTCTTTTGTTCCTGTAACAGGTCCTTTACAATTTTTAAGAAATTAGTGATTTTGTTTCCATGTTTTTCCTCGTCTAAACAAAAAGTCTTTTGGTCAGGACACTGTTGCTCAATTGTAAACACTGTGTATTTTATGACTATCTTGTTGCAGAATTGAAATAATCACTTTAATGTAAGTTTTTTTATTAGAATTGTGTTTTTTTTATAAAGTAGGTCCAATATTGGTTACCATAGCAACATTATAACAATATGTTGATTTTTGAAATATATTTTGAAACTATATATATGTTACATTAAAATACTTGTTAATTAAAATATGTTGAACATTAGAAAATGTCAGTAAAATCATGGAAATTGAGTTTATTTTGGTAATATCAGCAGTTTCCACGGTAACAACTTTAATCCTCAACAAAAGTAACAAAAATTTTATAAAATTTAATTCATATGGCAGCAACAGATAATTACCATTAAGATGGTCCATATAAAGTTAGAAAATATAAAATATTTCTAGTTTCCATTTGAAGCTTGATGGTTCGTGACATCCCCTCTTAATTACTATGTATGTTGTTTACTAATGTTTGGTGTAAATTATCAATTCATCCTCATTACGTTGGGCGAAAAAGGTGAAAATTAAACTGCAACAAAAAATTCCAGGTGTACAGTATTAAACCATGAAGACAGTGTTACTTGGTTCCAAAAAACAAGCCATTATAAATTTTTTTTTTTTTTTTTTTTACAATTCAATGTTTTAAATGAGTCAACATCGCTTTTCACAAATTGGTGTTGTAGTAAGTCAGTCTTTCTTGTTCACAAATTGAACCATTGAAGTAAATCAATATAATTTCTGTTGTTTACAGTTGAACCATTGAAGTAAGACAATATCATTTCTGTTGTTTACAATTCAACCATTGAAGTAAGACAATATAATTTCTGTTATTTACAATTCAACCATTCATATAAATATTTTATTGCTGGTTTAATATGATCTCGTTAACTATTGCTGGGCCATTAGGCAATTATAAAAGAAAACAAATCCATTGAGTAAGTCAGTGTTTTTATTTGAAAATTAATACTTTAAGGAAATTCAGTGTTTCTTGTTTACAAATTCAACCATTGAAATAAAAAAAAAATCTTATTTACAAATTAACACATTGAAGTAAGTCTATATACTTTACAAATTAAACCTTAGAAGGAAGTCAACATTTCGTATTTGCAAATTAATCCTTTGAAGTAAATTAATGTAAATTGTGTTTCCTGCTTACAGACTAATCCACTTAGGTAGGTCAATGTTTTTGGTTTACAAATTCACTCATTAATGAATGAAAGTCAGTGTTTCAAAAAGTGATTCATTAACTCTTGTTTACTTATTAAACTAATGAAGTATTAAAGTCAACATATTTTTGTTTATAAACTAATGGACTTACATAAGTCAGAGTTCCTAGATAACAAGTTAACCCATTGAAGCAAGTCTGTGTATTTATTTAAAAATTAATCAATTAAAGAAAGGCAGTGATTCTTGTTTACGAATTACATTATTGAAATATTAAAGACAACATTTCTCGATTGGAAAATAAACCTTTGAGGTAAATCAGTGTTTCTTGTTGAGAAAGTACTCCAATGAGTAAGTCAATGTCTTGGTTTACAAATCAAATCATTAATGTATGAAAGTCAGTGATTTTTGTTTGTTCAGTAATTAATCCATAAAATTAAAAGTGAGTCATCAATTCTTGTTAACAAATTAAATCATTAAAATAAATCATTGTTTCTTGATTATAATTGACTCATTGAAATAAGTCAGAGTTAAAAAGTAAAGTTATATGATATAGAGCAGCCTTGGAAAATGGGATAAAACAAAACTTTATGATACGCAGAAAATGTTCATCAATATTGTTAAGCATTATTAAGGTTAACTATTTATGAATGTATTTTTACCCGATATTATTTATACAATGTTTTGTTTTAACTTGCAAAATATTTTCTTATATTAAAATTATGTTGACCCCTGCATGTACATTGTCCAGGGTTATGGTAGTCTAAAGTGAGCCATTAATATGACACTACAGGTACCAAGTCTGGCTAGGAGTGCTCACTCGGTCACAGGTAAATATTATCAATGTTTGGATCACCTTTATACAGTTAATTTTTCACAGTAATCCTAGGGGTAATTTTTATTGAGTTACTGAAAACTAATAATTTATTACCATGTCTATGAAATCGTTGAAAATTGAATCAACATACTGCTCTGTTAATGATTTCAATAGGAGTACATAATCCAATGTTTATGGAGGATCAACATCACCATGGCTACCAGGAGGAAGATCAAGAATCCATGGCGGTTTCCATGGCACTTTCACAGCAGAAGAGGTCTACTCACAGGTAAGCTTCCCTTAAGTCATCACTTCTCTGCAGAGGTAACTCAGAATTGTACTTCTGAAATTAGTAATATGATAATTTCTCAAGGTCAACAAATGTTTGAAAGGTTCAATATCTTAAATCTTTTAATGTGTATTTCATTAATCTATAGCCTTGTGGTAAATCAGGAACTTTATATGGGTAGCGTAAATTTCCACCTTGAAAATATCTATAATGTTTTTTCATGACACTGTATGGAACCATATACCTCAAACACCCGTAAGTAGGTGAATAAGTGTTCACTCAGTAATAGTAATATACAACATGGCTGTGTAAGAATCATGACAAGACATAACACTGCTGGATGTATAAGAAACTCCTATCTAGGTGGCGTTCCATGATAATGTACATGATGTTTTATAAGGCTTTAATGAAACTCTGTTTTAAAAAATATATTGTTCTGTGGGGTTTGTGATTCCGATCAAATAATACAGATGTTTCAGGAAGTTTAAGTGGTGAAAAATAGAAACTACAAAATACACTGACCTTTGGAATAAATCTACAAAAAGTCCCACCTGTGTAAATACCCAGTGATACATAATAGTATGAACTTCTATGACAGGCAAGCAACACGCTAAAAAGGCAGAACCGCATGCGGAGTTAGTCTGCGGCGGCCGTAGCTGTGATGAGAACAAGTGCTATCCCCGACATAGGAACACATCACGGAAACGATACGGACAATCTCATTAAAAACGATTCAGTGGTGGTTTACACAGAGGGAACAGCACTGTGAACTTAGATCATATTTAGTGGAGGAACTTTGTCTCAGGAATCTCGAGAAGAACAAGATGTTTCTTCTGAGTGAGGTTTTGTCTGATGTAGGCCTTGCATATTGTAAGTACAACTATCTTTGATCTAACAATACCTATACCTTAATCAGCCTTTTGAAGGTGAATACGATCTCAGAAAAATTGCAGACAAGTTAAAGTTGATGCAAATGTCCAGAGTTGGATAGCAAAATATATTAGTCCTTCATCGTTGCAGTAGTGTACCATGTGACATTTGATAGAATCGCAAGAGTTTTAGTTGAAACTAAGGTCGAGATATGCATGTTTAGACAGATTGTGATAATAATTAATATGAACCTCTCTAATGTATGAGGTGCTGGAAGACACATTTTCTGTCTCAGTCAGTAAGTGAGAGGTTGTCATTGTCAAGTTAGACATGTGCAAATCGCAGGAGCTTAAGTTGAAAGTTAGGTTTAGATATGCATGTTCATACAGATTATGGTAATAACTTATCTGAATATTGCTTATGTATGAGCTGCAGGAAGACCCTTTTTTCTGTCTCTGTCAGTAATTTAGAGATTGTCATCTTTTGTAGGAGTAAGAAAATGTAAATGAAAATGACATTTGAGCAATTGGTTTATATTTGTGTATACTGGTTTTCACTTGACTGAGTGAAAAATCCAGAACAGACTAAATCTGATTGAATGTACGGAATCAAAATCTGATTGTCACCTTGTGGCACCCCTTTCTATGTGCTTGTACAAAGCCTGGCTCCCCTTTCTATCACTTTGGACAAAGCCTGGGTCCCCTTTCCAACTCTTTGGACAAAGCCTGGTTCCCCTTTCCAACTCTTTGGACAAAGCCTGGGTCCCCTTTCCAACTCCGTGGACAAAGCCCGGCTCCCCCTTTCTATCACTTTGGACAAAGCCTGGGTCCCCTTTCCAACTCTTTGGACAAAGCCTTGTTCCCCTTTCCAACTCTTTGGACAAAGCCTGGGTCCCCTTTCCAACTCCTTGGACAAAGCCTGGCTCCCCTTTCCAACTCCGTGGACAAAGCCCGGCTCTCCCTTTATATCACTTTGTACAAAGCCTGGCTCCCCTTTCTATTACTTTGTGCAAAGCCTGGCTCCCCTTTCTATCACTTTGGACAAAGCCTGGCTCCCCTTTCAAACTCTTTGGACAAAGCCTGGCTCCCCTTTCCAACTCTTTGGACAAAGCCTTGTTCCCCTTCCCAACTCTTTAGATAAAGCCTTGTTCCCCTTTCCAACTCTTTAGACAAAGCCTTGTTCCCCTTTCCAACTCCTTGAACAAAGCCTGGTTCCAATTTACAACTCTTTGGACAAAGCCTGGCTCCCCTTTCCAACTCTTTGGACAAAGCCTGTCTTCCCCTTTCTATCACTTTGTACAAAGCCTGGGTCCCCTTTCCAACTCTTTGGACAAAGCCTGGCTCCCTTTTCCAACTCTTCAGACAAAGCCTGGCTCCCCTTTCAAATTCTTTGGACAAAGCATGGCGCCCCTTTCCAACTCTTTTGGTAAAGCCTGGCTCCCCTTTCCAACTCTTTGGACAAAGCCTGGCTCCCCCTTTCTATCTCTTTGGATGAAGCCTGGCTCATCTTTCTATCACTTTATTTAGGTCAATCTTCACAGGTCTGTGAATGCGTTATTATGGAACAAAGGGACTGTGTTGTAAAAGTGATTTGTTTACAGATCAACAGTTAGTTCTGTTTCTGTTGGGAATGAAATTTGTTCACTTCATGTATCTTTGTTCTGATTATAATTAATATATATACATATATGAACAGTTTGGGGTCAAAGAAGTAATATAGACGGTAAAAATCCCATATAACACTGGATCCTAATGGAGGTATGTCCGTAGGGGCAAAGAAGTAATTCCAACAGTGTGGACAAGTTTAGGTTGTCAAATTTTCGGAGCGTACCGCTGCTTTTTCAAGACACAGTGAAACAGAACAGTTACATGTACATATACATCATATTAAAAGAAGATAGAAATGATATACTATAATTGAAAATATAGCTATTATATATATAAAAAAAGTCCCCTCGGCTAAAGACAGCCGAAGGCAGCAATTAAGCTGAGAGCATCGCAGACAAGGAACGCTGATGTAGAGGACCTATTCTTGCGCAAGATACACTGTCATATAAAGTGAGTCAACGAGAGATATCAAAAACGTGGAACATGTGCCTGTGGAAATCTGGCCCGGTAAATATGAAAAAATCTCCAATTTGCTACGGAATATCTCATTAGTCGCCTCTCAATACTGCGATGGATCTAACAGTCACAGCAGGGGGTCCACACTTAGTCGCCTCTTTTGGTTTGCAGGAATAATGCATGTGCCTCTTTTGGTTTGCAGGAATTATGCAAGTAATTCTTTAATTTCATATCAGAATGTTGTATAATAACATTTGTATGCTAATTGTTATCCCTAATCCTTCCAAAAATTGAAATTTGCGCAATATTATTGAAATACGCACTAAAAAAGCCAGAAGTAGTCATGCACTCTGCACTATTTCACTATATATATATATATATATATATATAGCCATGCTAGCCATCGGGGTTTTGTAATAAAATAAGTCGTTGGCTGTTCCAGATGAAATCAAGGTTTTACCGGATGAGAAATCCTTAACGAAATTCCGAATGCAAATACTTTTTATGAAGAAAAAAACCAAGAATGTGTGATTTAAAGATGTTGTCTGTTTAGTAATTATTATACATATTGTTGATTGTATGTTAAAAAATCTGTTACAATTTATGATAAGATATGAACATAAAATATATGTAGGTACATATCGATAGATACATTATGGAATTCAAAAGGTTTTCTTGACTTATAAAATATTAAGTTTCCATATTTAAAATAGGTTATTATTTGAATATTATTGTGGAAATTGTCTCGTACCTCGTAACGATCACATTAGATACAATCAGGAAAACCAACAACAGCTTGTGAAGAAAATATACGTAAAACATTGTACCACATGTATATAGCTGGTACTTTTGTTTATAGAATACTGATGGACTTGGTTAATCTGGACACTCCGGTTCCAAGCGAAAAAATCTGTAGTTAATTTATAGATAAACGAAACACGGCTTTTGTGGATCATGGCTTACATTCATTATCTGAGGAGAATTTCTTGATTAACGAGCTTTTACTAATTATAGATTGTTTTTTGTAATAAATTAAAGAATATGTAAATTCAGAGAGAGAACAAGTATTGATCGATAGGCTCACTATGTGTTGGTTTGTACATGCAATATTCTCCTCGTGTTGTTTGTCTACATATAGTAAATCAGTGCTTTGAAGGAATCATTTCATCTATGCATTTTGATATATTTTATTATTCTTATATTGTTTATAATCCTTTGTGGAAAATGTATAAATATATAGATGCTTACCATTACTGTTCCTTGTCATGTTGAGATTGTCAATCAAAATGTGTAAATGCTCTCCTATTATGCTTCATTGTTTTCTTGCGAAAATGTTGTTAACATCTCCGAGCAGTGTATACTTAACTGTTACATAGACGTCATACTGTCGCCAGTGAATAACATTCCTGTTATATTTGTTCTGGTTGTAGAGTTCGTGACATTATTTCAGTAATACTTAGCAGGCAAGTTGTTGTTTTAACGCAACTTTTACATAGATAGTTCCATAAGATTGATGTAAAATGATTTTCACACTTTTGTATTCTGTATAATTTTGGATTTGTTTTATATTAATTTCTTTTCACGGGTATTTAAATATTTAAAACATGGTGAATTATTATGAAAAAATTAATCATATAAAATACATTATTGAGTGTGAACTTAATATTATTTGATTATGATTTTCAATTCCGATGATAAATATTTCATATATGGCTTTTTTATTTGACAGGTTGTATAATTGAGGAAAGTATAATAGAATTATTTCCCTTTCAAAAAAGTGCGACTTTGCATTTAGTAGCTATTAACTGGACCATGCTTGTAGGTAAATATGTTATTTTCCTGTTCGCAAAAGATTCTCATGAATCGTGTTTTTCGAATAAATATGATATGAAACAGCTATGCGCACACGTAGGTCAAATTTACCTGCGAATGACACACCTGTTCGAAGATATGCAGTATTGCTTTTATATGAATGTTTTGCTCACATAAAAACGGTCTAAATTATGCAATCCCTCCTAAAATTTAATGGCAGAATATGAAATAAGTTATGATTATTTTTAGGCTAGTCCTGGTGAATCAATTGATGGCTAGTAACAGTTGTGAAGACTATATCTTTATTAACATATCTGTGTATTGTGATGTTGTTACCTGTCTTTAATATGTCACCAGCATGTCAAAATAAAATGTCGAAATGTTGCCAAAAAATGTGTGTTTCATTTTATTTGTCGTCGATAAATATTTAAACACGCCAGAGAGCATTTCAGAATAAACACCACTTACACATGCATCTAAATGTACAAAAGACAGGCTATATCTGAGACATGATTTACTGAGATCACATTGACATTTTTTTCTAGAATGACTGAGCAGCTACATGTACTTGACAAAATTCGTAATGATAATTTTGAATTTTTATAAGTTGAATATACAATTTTTAATAAAGATTACAGTAAGATGCTTGCTCTACACTTTAATTTAGCGTTCGCATATATTACTTAAATGATTCCATAATGGCGGTATTTTCCCCTTGACAATAAGACAGTCAGTTCTATATCTTGACATTTACAAATGTATGGCAACAATGATCACATCATTACAAAACTATATGAAAAAAATGGAATCGTAATGTATCGCAAAAACCGAACACAGGAGGACAAAATGAGACCATAAGTTGATACGAACAGAAAANATAAAAAAAAAAAAAAAAAAAAAAAAAAAAAAAGTTAAAACAGAAGGAGAAATATGAACCCCTTAAAAAATTAAGCTGAAACCAATGTAGCCTAAAGAAAAGCATTCCGCAAAACCAAAACGGCAGCATTGTAAGCCCTGGTCATATGTACCTAAATAAAATAAAAAGAAATTTTAAGTTAACTTGAAGCTTTCCGCATTATTTCATATCGCTATTTGCATCATACAACTAATTATTTATTTTATATTTTGAGACTGGGACTAAGGATATTGCTGAAAGAACAAAAAGGCGCTAACGCAACTAATTTATGAAATGCACAATGATCTCACAACCACCTACATTTCTTCATCATTGATACCCATAGTTAGAAATAATGAACATTATCGTTTTAAAATTCAACAGATTTGTAGAATTTCTTTCTATGGTATCACTGAATCAGTCATAATAAGAGTTTCACATAGAGTTTTTGTTTTACTCCACAAAAGACGAAACAACCAAACGCTGTTTTTCTAGCGTAGAGTTACCTACCCGGTGAAGTGTTTTAGATGCTCTGCGCCCCATAAATTGAGCACTCGTTCTGATGCTGAACTTGTGTAACCACTGTAAGATTGGTTAATGGTAGGCTAGGTACTGTAATTCGAACCCTTGCATACTCTTTTCGATTTCAATAATAATATTTGAAATTTTATTACATCGGTAATTGCATGACAACATGTGAAAAAAAAATTCTTATAAATAGTCATTCATTTTATTGAGAACGACAAAATATTTTTTAAATTTGATGGTACACTTTATTACATTAATCGTCTGAGAAAGTAAGAACACTTACAAGTTTTACTGTTCTAATCTGATGACGGCTGTTCTAGCTCAAGTTCAATGATCCATCAGGTTTTGTAAGGATGCCCTGCAGTGAATGAAGATATCATATAAACAATAGAAAAATGAAATCCTTTCCTGCTAAAGAAGTTGAATTATAAATTTGTCGAATATATAAAATAACTATTTGAGTTGGGGCAAACGAAATACATACCAAGTGTGACGTGAACAGAAGTAATACAGCTTTGGTCGTGGCATGCTGTTAAAGTTGGTGGCCCGGCATAACGAGTAGGCTCCTACATAACTGATATGTACCCATTCTCCCACCTCCATTAATGGTAAAGGGATGTCTGTTGCTAGGCAATCCGTGGAATCACATGTTGGCCCCCACAGAGTACTGTTGTGCTTTTCTGCCATCGCCTAGAGATAAAAAGGAAGTACTTGATACATCGTCACTTCCGTAGTAATATTATTTCCGTGACTATCTCAGTCTACTTTTCCGCTTTCTTTACAAAATAGCGAACATTTCAAATTCTTCAAGTGGAAAGCGTAACTGAATCTCTCTGCGAAGTCATAGATGTTTTTTTCTGATAAACTTCTTAAATCAAAGTCAATATATACTTCTTTTTCGTATATTTTTTTCATTATGTACTTCTTGTATTTATAACATTTCAGCACTAGTACCAACACTGCCACATTCTGCACACCGTATCCGAGGCAATACTAATGTGATTATTAAAGTCAAACACTGAGTAACATGTTTTGCTTAACAAGCAGAAGATCGGGCATGAAAATTATTAGAAGAGACTGGGAACTAAGAAGAAAACAAAAACCGAAAAACGTATCTAACAAATATAATGTACAAGAAAACATCTGATTGAAAAATTAAATATTTCAGAAGGATGAGACTTTCCTACATCACATTTGGCACCTGTCATAATGCACTAGATATTGATGTATTGATACTTGATGTTTATCAATCTAGTTGAAATATACGTCATGAAACGACAACGACGACGATGATGATGTTTATTATCATTATTATGAATATTAGATTTGATGTTAAGTTAAGCCTGTAAATGAAATAATAATGTTTTGCTATGCTTTATGGAAAATGATCAAACGTTATCATTTTTAAATCATTTTTAATTTGGTTGAATAGTGTAATATCAGGGCATACCAGAACCTTTTGTAATGACGAATGGAGTGTAACAGTCTTTTGCTAAAATATTACTTTTATAATCTAATAAGAGCGTAGCTCTCGGGTGCCGAATTTTTTCAGCTTTTGATTTTCATTTGTTGAGAATATGAACGAAATTATTGACATTTTTGAAAGACCGGATATAGTCTTTACATTATTTATGCATCACCACTCATAAAAGAAGCAATGTAAAATGCATTTATGCAACGCCCTTTTTCAGCAACGTATTACTTTTTCACAACGCGTGCCGATTAATAACTAGTTACAGATAGAAACTGTAATTTTATTTGGCATCATTACCTGTCAAACCTCGGTGACAGTTACAAAATTTGAAATTCAATCCGGTGTTTCATGATGGAACAGTAATTGAGACTACATATCCATATCAAGACAATTTCAGTTACATCAAAGTATTACAATGTTTTCTTTTCTTAATTTAAATTTTTAACTTACATCTCTATACATTTACTTAGACTAATCGTCAAATATGAAAAATGCACTTTTTTCTATAGCAATTACCAAACAGTTTTCCCCCCAGCTTATCTCAATCATTCTTTTTTGTGCCCTGACGGAAGCACGCAGAGGGTTTTATTCTTATTATGGGTGGAAGCTTGAGTAATCGGAGAAAACCCGCGTGGTCGGGCAGGTGGCCGGGATGGAATCAGGCCATCTTGGTGAAGACGAGCGCGCTATCCACTGCGCCGCCCGACCCATACCCAAGCCCAAGCACAAGAACAAATATCTAATTTAGCTTTGACTGGAAGAAAATGGCGTCATTGATGCCAAAATTATATTGTGAATATTTTTTTCCAATCACCAATATTATAAAATATCTACATACGGGAGACCGGGGCAAGTTCTGCCATCCCTGATATTTTTTGTTTTTGAGCTAATATTTACAAGTTTAAGGATCTTAGCAGTTTAGTTGGCTGGGCATTCAACGACGGAAAAAACGCTACCATACTGCTGTACGATAAGAATTTACTGAAATATCAATTTGGGCCCGAACAAGTTCGACTAATAAAACCGTTGCGAGGTCGGCCCATGTAGTTTTAAAACATATACAAAGTCCGACGTTGCATGGTTTATGACGTCATAATTAAACTGATTCCAATGGGGGCCGAACTTACCCGAATGCCTGTCCGAACTTACCCCATGGCGGGGCTCGTTCGGCCATCCTATCGTTAAATAATGTTCAAAAACGGACGTGCTGCCATACTTCCTAGAACGGAATTTAATAAACAAACAAAAAAGGCCGAACTTGCCCCGGTCTCCCTATTGTTATTTCGGTCTTAATCTCATTAGATCTTGTGTTTTATTGTTATTCCTCGACTAGCCGACTTTAAATAAAGTTTATCTTATCTTATTCTGAAAGTTGTATTCTGAATCAGTAAATATCAGAGATCAACAAAAGGTACGCTCTTTTAAGGCTTTGCCTTTTCATATTATGCAATACATTCTGTGTTAGGGTTAGGGTTAGGGTTAGATGATATACGATTACTATGATCGGTATACAAACCTTGTTTAGAACCGGTGATATCACGAGTACCTTTGTGCCATCGTTCACTCTACTCACAGATCCATATATCCCATCATTTATGTTGTACAAAACATGTTCAATACGTTTTTTGTCTGAAATCAAAAGCAAATTTAATCAGAATATTAAATTACCAGAGATACATTCGAGGAAGATGTAAGCACAAGACGACATTTAAAGGCTGTTCGGGGTGATTTTATGCTCTCTGCCATAACTACCAATACTAATTATCTCCGTTTATATAACTGTTCATTAACAACGCATTAGTCCTAACGCATTTAATCGTACATTTCCAACTCGATTTACAGTCGGTGTTAATCTGCGAAACGTATAACACATTTACATTTGTATGCTCTACACATACCCTGGTCATAGACAAACCTCCGGCCTATGATATTGGCTGCAGCGCTGACAGCAGTTTCTACAAGGTAACGTCCTGGTTCGGCGATTATTTTTACTCCTTCTGCTGCAGGGAAATACTCATCAAGGCACTGGTTTATGATGTCTGCATTCTTACGTAAAGATGATAAATGAATGGAAATACAGTGTCTGTGTGACAAGTATGAACATGTTATCAGGCGGGTTTACATGTGCAAGAAAGTTGTATCGTTAAGTTCTTATTATTTTTTATTGGGAATCTTTTATACGGTTTGCACAGTTAAGGTAAAGATTACTGTGGAAAGGTTCATTCTTGAAACCAAACATTAAAATAATATCTATTGAGTAAGACTTGTCTATAAAACACATGAAAATAAACACACAATGTCAACTAAGTAATAAAAACCCTGGCTTCCAGTATTAGTTTTCCGATTATATTACCATGAGCAAATATATATTTCTGCAACGAGTTCAAGGACTATACCTCTTCTATGGTCGGATGATCAACATCTCGGCCTCGGTATCCACCTCCAATGTCAAGGACGTTCATATCAAATCCGACCTGTTGTCCCATGTCAAATATTCTCCGTGCTTCTTTGATTGCAAAAGCAAATGCGTCGGAACTGAGACAGTCACTTCCAACATGGAAACTAAAACGACACACGAACTAGTCACAATTTTGACTGTCTCACATTTCTCCGAAATAATGTTGAGATATGGAGCGTTCTAAATCTTCGCGTTCTACTGCCGACAGGCATATTTAAATGACTAATTTAGGTAAATTATTTAACAAGTTATTCTATATGATAACGTCTGAAGATATATTTGATTTAACTTGTCAAATTTGCATTTATATCTCTCACCTCACACCAATGACGTTCAACCCTTTGTTCTTTGCCGATATAAACAAATCCAGGGCCTCTACAAAGACACAACCGAACTTCTTCCCTAGGTCATACATGACGGTACACATGTGATTTGGCCTAAATCTCAACAGTAATCTGTAATATAACGCCAGGCTTCAAGATTAATACCATATATAGATATTTAACATGTCGCACCCAACTATTCATTTTGCGCATTTTTAGTTTCGTGAATGCCTTGAAATCATATGAAGTGTTTAAATGGAAGTCTTGATACATTCATTATCATAGATGATATTTCATTACTGCAAATGACTGCTTTGTTGTCGAATTAACAGACTTGTCCTTACTGCGAAAATTAAGTTCCCTTAAAGAATCACACTGACGGTACCTCACCAATGTCATTTATGAAACTAACCTTGCTGATCTATACAACATTTTGATCTTGATCAATTCCTCCTCGCTGTCAAAGGTCATCAGGTCTACATTGTGTTTCTTGGCGAAAGGAAGATGTGCGTTTTGTTTACATGGGTTGGCGTATATGATGCGTGACGGATCGACTCCTAGGTCTAACACCTGCTTTATTTCAGCCTACTTGGAAGAACAAAAGATATGATCATTTCACATATATATATATATATATATATATATCACCTCGATTTAAACGAAGCTTCTTTTTCCTTTCAAAAATGACATTTTAGTTTAAATGGAATCACTGCTTATCGCTTATCTTTTGATTTGTTTTCCTTCAGAGTAATGAAATAATAATGACGGTGGCGTTATGAAGATAGTTTACTTATATTTATTTTTTTAGAAATTGTGAATGAATCACACCGCCAATTTCTGAGTGTTATCTTAATTCTTCTCATGCCTGCCAACACTTAGTTCCTAAGTATCGCCTGACTGGGATAATTTGTATAGGGAACTGTCGAAACAATGTTAAGCATATCTGCATAAAAAAGGGATTGAGAAAAGACTGGATTATTTGGATTAGGTTGTAAGAACTTATACAAATACGATCGATTCGAACTCGTATTTTGTACAGGATGATTGGAAGAAGCGCATACCTTGCTCGCACAGTCAAAACTGCTCCCTAGTCTTACAAGGACGTCAACTATTTTTTCATCATTGTTGCACTTCAATGCTATTGGGATAGAAATACAAACGGGTTTTTGAAAGAATCGCATATAACATTTCCTTGTCATGGAAATTATATCGAATCAGCTGTGACTTTCTGCAAAGTCCACATGTCCATTGCTCGCCTCGTTGGTAGGAATATTAAATTTTGCGTAATATGAAAAACTGTTTTCTATCATGAATAATTTGTTGGAAATGTGTCAAAAAAATGTTCAAAATAGAAACAAGCCGAAACTCGCATTACATGTTTAATATAAAGAAACAGGTATTGATAAATATAACGTTAACATAGAATAGCACTACCCTTGGAAGCAAATGGTACCATTTTCTGTACCTCTCCACCACCTCGTCAATATCAACGATAACCAGAGGATCGTCTATACCCTGTATTAAATAAATCATGTATTTTATACGAATAGTACACGAACGAATCTAAGGTACAATGATATCTATGAAGCAGCCGTTAGGATTTGGTCAACATTTCTATTTTCTGTCTAGTTATGGTAATAAGGTAAAAGCACCAAACTAAAATCATAAATGAATGGGTAAATATATGTCAAATAACCACGAAAAAATTACAGCATAAACGTGTTTGTGAAACGCTTATATTGCAAAATGGTGCAGCAAAAATTGCCTTAATTGATGGAAACATCAAAATAGAAGAAATGAGAAGAAAGGGATGTTGATATTTTTTACACGTTATGATGGCATGAAAGCTCTCGACAAAAAGTTTTGTCTGTTAGAAAGTTGAATCGCCAACAACATTCAAAATTAGATAATCTTACCAGTTCTGCCTGGTAAGCAATCTCTCGTTTGATGTAGTTTGAATGGGAAAGCCTTGCATCAACAATCAGCATATCGTTATCCGTCATTTTCTTTAAAAAAAAGTGTACAACCAATAAAGACAATGTCTTCTTTAAAATTAATAAATTATTTCTGTATTCAATTTAATGTGGCAATTATTTGTGAATAGATAGATAAATGCTGTACGGATGGTGGTACATAATAGTGTAGACTTGAATGTCGTCATCGGAATATTAAAGGAGCGGAAAAAATAACAAAACTATCAAAGTGTCTGGATGGAAATAGGTTGGCTGAAGCAATAACCTGTAAAAAAACAAAACTCGTATGCAGTAAAGCCGAACTTGAAGACTGCCAGCATTATTCAAACAATACTGAAGATTCATAACACCGGCGTGTCAGCTTATAACCTACCTCTATATATAGCACTGTTTAATTTTACTACCTGGTATGCTAAACTGGTATCATTGTTTGTTTTTAATGTTAAAATATATCACCAGATAAGGAGATGAGCACAATACATGCAAATGCTAACAACTTGCTGTCCGATAAATACACCAAATCTTTTCACATCACTAAATAATTCAAAAGTCTTATGTAGATATTGGTGGATTATATGAGCAACGTTATTCATTTTTCAAAATGAAGTATGCAAGTCCTAAGGGATATACCTATCACTTAAACATCATAACATACAGACCCTCTCGTTTTGTGTGACAATATAACAACACGTTGTGTAATAATGGATTTCCCCTCGTTTGACTTTTATTTGACTTTACAAAACTACATGCCTCATTTAATCAGAATCACATATCAAACATATATGAACTGTTGTTTACATTTTCCCCAATTACCTTGTTAACTGTTCTAGCTAATATTTTGGAAATATAGCATAGCTGAAATAACAAAAAATCCTAAGATTATTAATATTTTGTACTATAATGCTATTCGTGATACTAAGATAACGTTATTATTCTAGAAACTAGTTGTCTAAAGTAATATTGGTAAAATGTAACACAAACTTGGAAATACGTTGGTTCTTCCTGCTGCATAATGTGGATATTTTCATTCCAATAAAAATAACTTTTAAGAACAACTCACCTTAGTCAGTGTTATTCTCGTCCGATGGATTTCTCCACCAATTCAGTCAGACGATGAATTCCTTGTAAGTGCGTTGCAGTCTGTGGCAATTTGGTATTAATACAGTTTCGATTATCCAGAAAGTCTTCGACCAATCAAATGACTCCATTTAAACGTGTCTAGCAAGAGACAGGCATTGCCTGTTACACTAATACTGCGAATGCGTTTCATATGTTCTAACCATGACATTGATAGGTTGAGGTTTCCCATGTTCTAATCATGACATTGATAGGTTGAGGTTTCCCATGTTGTAATGATAGGTTGAGGTTTCCCATGTTTTAGACATGATATTGATAGGTTGGGGTTTCCCATGTTCTAGCCATGACATTGATAGGTTGGGGTTTCCCATGTTCTAACCATGACATTGATAGGTTGAGATACTCAACCCCCAACCACGGAAAAGTGCAGCGACCAGGGGAAACAAACGTGTATAAATATAATTCATAGAAATAAAGAAGGGAAAGAACACTACCTATTACAAGATGAATTGTAGAGGCGTTTTTTTCGGAAACAGGCATGTGTTAAAAAGAATGCTTCAAAACGTGGTGACCATGTGTTTATCATGCTATCTTACATGATAATTTAACAAATCGGATATGGCTACGAACCATGGCGGGTGTTATAAGCAAAGGACCACTCTGGTTTCAGTCGGATAATGACTTTAACCTGGGTTTTCTTCTGAACCAAAAGAAGAGGGCATTTATCTACGCAGCCATGCATCAATGATCAGAAGAAAATTTGCACTCATATGATATTACAGATATAGTTTTCTTTAACAAGCCATTCAGAAATATTTTTGTTTTTTGGGGTTTAACGTCCTCGCAACAGATAAAGTCAGATGGAGATGGGACATTGAGATCAAGTTAAAAAGACATCAATACCTTAATGTTTTTGTGTGATATTCACGTTTATTCGTAATGCGTGACAACTGATATTGATTATATTAACAAAACAGATATAATTTTCTGTAAAAACAGGCACGACAAGGTGACCTTCATGTGTTTTTTTTTATTTTCTACGTCTATACATGGGACATTTTGTCAAAACAAAGATATAGCAGACACTTCACCAAAAAGGTAATTCGGACGGTTTTCTTTTTCATTTTTAAAGTATATGCTTTTCTCGATTCCTTCTGTTTTCGTTCTTAAAAAACACTATTTTTTCTGTTTCTTTCTTTATGTCACTGCAAAAAGGTGTGAACTTAAAACACATTCACGAACAGATAACACGTTGCCCATGAGCATTATTCCGTAGTCATTAAGAAAATAGTGATCTAACAAACTTGTCCACAAACTATGTGTTGGCATAAAAGTCGGGGGAGAGGGTCGCTTAAAGTTACATGTTTTTCATAGGCCATGCATTGATAAACGGAGATGAGGACGAGTCTGAAATTTATTTAATTTCAAGCACTGGCTGATAAAAAGGGAAGAAATCCTCCAGAAGATGTTGCAATTCCTATACTAATAGCAGTATACATGTATCTTTTTTTCTGAATTAAGATTCCAAAACAGATTAGCTGAAAGAGGTGTACAGTTTTCCCCATTGCAATACTGATGTGTTCCAGCTGGTGTTCAGCGTCACTAAAACAACTTCATACATTTAATGTAAATGTTTTCACAGCAAAAAGACAGCGTCACTTTAATCCCTGGTCATGTGTTCCTGATTAAGTAAAAATGAAAACACAAATATTTTTTTATAGGTTGAAAAAATGAAATTTCGAATAACTTCTGTAAATGCATCACAATATGTGATTAAGATTGATTGTTTTTGTAGAAAATGACATTGACATTTTCCCCCTCTAAAATTATTGTCGGGTGAACATTCGATAACCCACTCGCTTTTCACAAAGAAGGCGGCAGGGCTTGATTCTCCATTCGGACGTGAAAATGTATGGGGTCACCTGCCCGACTACTTAGGGGTTTCGGGGTTCTCCAGTTATCTCCAAAATTTTAACACCAATAAATCAGGCCAGCAAGGTTGCTTAACAATTGTTGTAAAAGATGAAGTTTAGGGCGACAGTACAAGTTAAAAAGCCTTCAATTGGGATTTAAAAAAAAAAAAATCAAACTTTTTTTTTCTGGTTTTGAGATCTATCTTTGACGTGTTCTATTTTAATTTTATTCATCTGACCTGATACAAAATGTTAGTAAAAAATCGTGAAAGTGTTATAATGTATTTATATATATCTATAGTATAGTAGTGTCAACTTGCGCACATACATTTAGTAACAAATGATAACCGGTTTGACGGGTAATGCGCTTTGTATACCCAGGGAGACCCATACTCGTTACCAATCAAGGAAAACTAAAACATTGTCTCAGGTGACTTAACAAGCAATCAATAACAAAAAAGTAATATGCGTTTTATCTGAAGCTAAATAAACAGCATTCTTTATACATCAACATAAGTGCGTTGTTTTGGCAAAACTAAGTGCAGTCTTTTGACATATTATTCTGGTTCGTATCGATCTCTCCTAGAACAACTTCTAATATTGTCGGGTAAAGATTTACTCGAATGTTTTGCAGACATTTTAGATCAATTGAAATAACGAAAGATGCTTTTCGCAAATCCGTTAGCACTAAATTAAAAGCGTCCAAACGGCGATCATTTCATCTCGGTATCAAATGACATATGTTGAAGCTGGCAGTGAAAAAAGTGTTTTCCTTTGTGTAGGAGAATTACTGTCTGTGATAGGACTACTGTAAGCTAATAGTTGAAACACATGTGGCATATCTGTTATTATCGCCCTTTTTAACATAATATTATGACCAGCTGTTGATACAGCAATTCCGGATTGATCGTATCCAAACTTTGAACGAAACTTCAAAGAAATGTTGCAAAGATTTAACGGTCGGAGTTCGAATACGATCAATCCAGAATGACTGTTATATAGATATTAATTAAGTCATTTACATATGCTTATGTAAATAAAAAAAAAATCATCTTTATAGTTCGTGTTATTTCCAAAGTTCTTTTAAGTACTTTGATTTTTGTATGGCAACATATTGCGCATATCTAATTGATACTCGCTTTACATGTAAAACAATTATACTGTATACATTTTAATTTATTGAATTAAATAGTGTAACCACCTGATTATTTTTTTAGAGAAAGCATTTATATTTCAAGTTAATATCGCATCGCACACAGAGGTTCAATTTTGTATTGAAAGCCACTGGTATAATATATAATTTAATGGAATATACATGCTCATAGCATGATTAGTTTAATGACGCAAATACTCAAAATTAGTTTTTCTAAAACTGTGTCAAAATTTACAAATATTTTTGTGCTTAATATTATCACTAGATATTCATTTTTAAGTTGTGATACAGTCAGATTTGGTTTAGAATTTCAATATTTTGAATAATACTAGATTATAATATTGCTTGTCGTTTAGCTAATTATATAATAAGACTTAATTTCCCAAGTTACGCAAGTGAATTGACTTGCTAGATCTATGAGATTTCATGGTTGGTTTTGACTGGGGTTTCTTTTACCTGAACGTGTTACCTATGAAGCTCACTTCGCTATGATAGGTAACGCGACTACTGACACATAAATTATTGATCAGTGGGACACGTTTTTGAACTTAACCTGGCTAGTATTATTGCTGAAACAAAAATACCTTTTATGTCAAAGTCAGCTGATAAAATTACACGATCTGTATCTACCATTGTTACATATAAGCAGATTCATGAGAATCGCAGAAATAACCGTCAGACAGACAAACTGAACAGTATCTTTACTATGATATATTTCTTTTTTTAAACTAAATATAACACATAATGACGCAGTTGTTTGATGACTGAAAATAACAACCTATATATTTGCATCCTTGCGTGTCTATACGAAAAAGTGTGTTATGCAAATGCTATTAAATGTCAAATAAATCAACCCTGTTTTGTTAACCGTCAATATAGCTGCATCTTGTACGGTCTCGGCGACATACCTCGTCGCACACAATTCGACAGGGTGTTTATTTGCATCCAAAGAGGTTGATTGTTGTAGTTTAAGAAAAAATATTCCGCCAGACGAATTGATATTGAAGATGAAGTGTTTTGTTCTAATTGTCCGATGAGCTATAGAAACAGCTGTATGGTGCAGTGTAATTAGTTTATATGTCATACTGTGTATAGTATCAATTTTGAAAGGCACAGTCACCTGTGTGTGTTACATTCATCGTTAATATGTGTTGTCATGTTTGTTTCGATTTTTATTTTATTTATTTTATTTATTTGCTGTTTTGCTGATTTTCTTCTTTCCTTTTCAATAATCGGAAAGAAGATCACTTCTTTGGGCTGTGGTTGTTTTCCTACTGACAAAAATTGCTTTCACCTTGCAAGAATTCCATGAGAACACAAGAGACACTGGCAAATCAGTAACCATAGATATTCGTATTTTCCATGACCGTTTGTCTTGGCCTTGCTGATAACTAATCAAATTGCCTTAGATATAATCACGTGGACGGATGATGCATTCAAAACCAGACATGATGTATCACGCTAACACTATAGTAACATATTTTTGTGTATCCACAATTGAACGACGTCATCAATTTGTCGTGTCGGTTACACTAATGTTATTTTATGTACGTACAGATTGAAAACTGACATCAAAATGCTTACAATGCACATCATATCATTATCCAACTTTTATTTGCATGAAGATCCGCTGACGCACTGTTTGATCCATCAGCCATATCTACATGAGTATCTACTTCTACTTAAACAAAAACATTTTCAAAGGCAATGAAGATTGATATCATACTTAAACCACGTAGCATGAAAGGCATACTTTAGATAATAATAATGGGAAATACAAGGTTGAATAAAATCACTAGACTATGCAGACATTATTTTCATCAAATGTGTGTCATTTATTATGTCAATAGAGACGCTAAGGCGAATACTGTCTTCTAAAGTAAATACATTTCCTCTGATGTGAAGCAAACCTTCACTATAAAGATAATTATTTCGTTCTGGTTGTTAAACCCAGTATCAAAGAAATTGTGAACTTTAAAGAAATACAACCAGTACAAGACATTTTATATCGTGATATGATAATATAAAAGTGTCAGACTCAGAAAGTGTCCCTAATGGCATGCTTCATTTAGTTAAACCACAATAAACTTTTCAGATTATTTCTGCAGCTCATTAGATTACCAAAATATGTAAAAGGCTGGTTATGAAGAATTATTTAATTTCTGCTTAAACATACCGAAAGTCTTTGTAAAACAATATTTGTTTGTGATTTTTATCTTAATTTAATTCCAACCCACATGTATTTTATTGCAGACATCTATCAATGCTGACAAATCTGTTAAAAACAATAGGATTTCCTAGATTCCCACCAAATATGTTGATATCTAATAAGTTGCCCGCAACCCGATGTAAATACAAGTATATAAACCGATTTTGTTAGTTAACTCGATCAAAATCAAACATGATGTGATAAATAAGCTAATATCTATGGCGCATTCCTTGCCATGTTATAGACTTTGAAATTAATTTTCTTTAAATCAGTGAAAACATCTTTTCAGTCTTTGGTTTAATTTTCAAATTACCATTGTAAGTATAAACACTCTCCATTTCGCTAGGGCTTCGCCAAGGACGAAAACTTATCAAGGGCTATAATAGGAACTGAATAAAACAGTTTCTCTTTTAAATTTTCCAACGCCAATGTTCATAAATATTATGTTAAAATAAATAAAGAGAATAAAATAAAAATTCTTGATCCTTACCAGATTTTTACCTTATTTGATACAAAATAATCAAAATAATTTGGGGCCGCGTCGGCCGAGTGGTTAAGGCGTCGCGGGTTCGAGGCCTTCGTGAGGCAGTTGCAAAGGTCCGCAGGTCGATTGTTTTTTCTCCGGGTACTCCGGCTTTCCTCCAACACCAAAACCTGACACGTCCTTAAAACACGTCAAAAACAAACAAACAAACGCAATAATGATGTTGTGGCCCTCATAAAGTGTGGTTATCGTTCAAAGATCACAACCATGACCCCTGCATTCAACAAGTAAATAACGTTAAATAGCAAAAATGTATGAAAGAGATATAAAACCAATTGAATATGATTTTTTGAACTGTTAAGATATTCGGTATCGTTAATATAATACTGCAAATATAGCCATATTCGCTATATCTATGAAAAGGGCGGGGTTTCCAGACTTAAACAAAAATTTCAATACTTTCCCATCCGAGAACCAACTTTTGAATACACTTTTTGATTCCGTGATGTAATATGCAAAAACAAATCGTATGACGGAAAAGTGGTCCCCCTTTGGGAAAGTGCTCTAAATAATAAAAAACAGGGTTTATTAAGTTTCTCAAATCTTTGAACACAAATCTTTTAAACACAAACAAATAATTCCGAAATACACAAAAAATGTAGGATTAGAGCGTCGGAATAAAAAAAGGCAAAGAAAAGAAAATGAACTAATATTATCGCAAATGTATTACCGAAAATACGAGAAAATTCATTGTCGAGAACAGTTTCATTTGTTGTAAATGCAGGAAGGCTGCAGCACAAAGTAAGGAGCGCAATACACGTGTAAGGCATGATATTCGAAAAGTGAATATGTAATTTAACATTCCAAGATGAAGGAAGAACGAAAACAAGGTGTGTGTTTTTTTAAGAAAACAGATAACGGCATGACATATGCAGTAGTAATAATAATAAGATCCTTTCAAAGTTGGTAATAATTGTACGATCTTGTTTTTCATACAACATCTGGCAAAATAAGCATTTTGTTGAGTCTTTATCGTGAAAAGCATGTATCAATAGCCATGGCCTTAACTCCATCTGTTTACACTAGTCTATTCTTAGACACGGGATTCCGATAGAGCTACCTGTGTACAAATACCCGAGGACATGTCATAACAGTGCACGGTTGGACGCGCGCACTAGCGGGTCATAACTTTTGGGAAATAGGCATAGCAACCCACCATAGCTCTTTCTTTTAAGCATTTATAAAATACTGCTCATATTAGTTGGATCGATGTTGGCTAACGTAAATTGTTTGCTTCTGGTTATTGAGAGGTCAAAGGTGAGCTTTGACTTAGGTACTGTGTCAATTTTTCTGGCAATTTTTACTTTACAAGTTTTCATCAACTTACTACAAATGTTGTGCATACATCGCTGGCAAAAAGTTGTTGATGTTCGGCAAGAATAGTTTTCCTAATCTTAATTCCAGTCGTGTAGCCCATTCAATATACAACTGGTAATGTGCCTAATGCACGCCACTATTGCGAAATAGAAATGTATTGCTTTCATGTGTAACAAATGTGTTTTCTGGGTCAAATAATCTGCTTTCATAGATATGTAAACAGCTGTATATACACGACTTCACGGATGGTGGGACAGTTAAAAGGCGTCTCATATTTAATATAAACTGGGCCATACATATAACAAAGAATATCGGTCATATAAAAGATCATATCTTTTTGTAACGTAATGAAAATCAGATCTATTATGATGATAATTAGTTATTTTTTCTTTGAAATATGTTGTGGCAAAGGTGTGATTTGATATGGGCTCCCTGGAGTTACATAATATATGGGTCTGTTCTGTATCAACTACATGTATTTCCATCAACTATTTAAACTGTAATGAACAGAACTAGGGCAACCTGGGTACAATTTTTACTCGGATTTTACAGTTTTATTCCAAGTCCTTAAGTTTTCGTAGTGATGGTACTTCAAGTATATTGTAATACAGCCGAATTCTTTACTTCTGATTTTGTTTATATTGGATCCTGGAACTATAAATGGGCTACAAATAGTGGTCAACAATCAAAACAATCTACTATGATAAAGGGCTTTTATAAACGTTTCCTTAAGTCTTACGTCTTTCAATTGACTTTCCATATATATAGGGATAGACGTCAGATATATTTTTGATTTGTTTGTATCATATAGGTTGTATTTCCCATTTGTTTGCTTCATTCTGCTTGTATTTACCATTTGTTTGTATCATATTGCTTGTATTTCTGATTTGTTTGCCTCATATTGCTTTTTTCCGATTTGTTTGTATCAGATTACTTGCATTTCCGATTTGTAAGTTTCATATTGGTTGTACTTCTGATTTGATTGTATCATATTGCTTGTTTTTCACATTTGTTTGTATCAGAATACTTGTATTTCCGATTTGTTAGTATCATATTGCTTGTATTTCCGATTTGTTTGTGTCAGACTACTTGCATTTCCGATTTGATAGTATCATATTGGTTGTATTTATGATTTGTTAGTATCAGATTGCTTGTATTTCTTATTAGTTTGTAACATAGTGCTAGTATTTCTGATTTGTGTGTATTATTTTTCTTGTATTATTGATCTGTTTGTACCAGATTGCTTGTATTTCTGATTTGTTTTTATCATATTGGTTGTATTTCTAATTTGTTTGTATCATATTGTAGCATATCTGTATGATAGGGCATTAAAGGGGTCACGCCCATTGGTCCAAAATCAACATAGGTTATTGTGCATACAGAACTTAAACAGTTCCTCGCCAGATTTTGAAAATGCCTAAGATTATTCTCAGCTCCTTTATCTTTAAGACGTGTTTTTTTTTGTATTTCATTCAAAATTTGGAAGCATATAAAAACCTACAATTAAAGAGCCAGAGGTTAATGAATGATCTTGCCATGGTTCAAATTTTAATCTGGGCAAATACGGGTGTTGCGAAATCTTCCCGCGTTCTTAAAAAACAAAAAGTTCAACCAAAAGAGGTACAAATGGCAGTTGTCAGGACTTCTGTTTCTGATGAATGTAAGTAAGTAGGCGTCATGACATAGACCATTGGAATGTTTTAAAAACCACTTAAAACCATTGCATACAAGTTTCTTCTTACATTTCTTTTTTATTTCTCTATTAAACACTATTTTTAAATGGTTAAACATTCATTTTAAGAACATTTCATGTTGGTATGTTCTAGATAACTTGGTGCCTGAAGTCTCCCAAATTATTGAAATAAAATCCTGACTATATCATAAGCATTGGTTCGAAACAATCCTACCATGTAAAGGCATGCATGATGACATGAAGTTCGTTCCTACCGGTAACATATGAAACAAGTGTGCGTGCGTGAGTTTCTTAGAAATGTCAATGTAAAAAGTAGTGTATCGTATCCGTTTACACTGTGGTCTTGTTTGTTATGTTAGTCTGCGTTCTGTCAGGTGGTTCGCATGTGCTGAGTTGCACACGTATGTCACGTGATAACGTTCATATTTGAGCCAATGAGAAGCCATAAACGGGGTGAACCCAATTAGCCCCCAAACTTCGTTTTGGGAGCATATTAAGGAGAGCATTAATCTATGGGATAGCATAAGCGTGCTCTGCAAGGACGATGCCATCCGGGAGTTAAATGCACCCCTTATCCTGTCGATAACATCAACAACATTTCGGAATCGGTATATATATTGCTTTATAGTTTCTACATTCTCCGTAAAAAAGAACTAAGTGTCATTAATATTCGCGATGGTAATGCGTCATAGATATCTAAAATTGGTTTCGCTGTTACAGTCCCTCACGATCGACTCTTTTCTGTACCTTAGCTAGGTAAGAAATGCATACTATAATGATCTTATTTCATTATTATCGATTCATACATTTACGTCGTTTTACAAACTTATATACGATGCTTTGAGGCATATTCGTTTTAAACATCAATTTCTAAGTGTATATTTGTTTAAAGGAAACTAATAAGCGCAATGGTAGAACAGAACTTGGTAAAGGTCATTCATGTTGTCTCAAAATGTCAATGCTGCTTCACTCTGATTTACGTTTATTTGATAAAATACAAAAATAGTGGCTAGCAGAATAATTTAAAATTATCGTTGTTTTCGAAATATATATTTCAAGTGAACATTACCATTTCTTTAACTTATAGGTTTTGAATAAAATCGGCTTCAGCACAAAACCTATTGTATACGACGATGATCTTTTCACATCTTATTAAAAACGTTGCCTTTGCATTTCAAGATGATACTTTTGGTATATACCACGATACACTTGTGTATGGTTGGTTGGTTCTTTCTCTGACGGTAGTCTGTGATCGGCTGACAGGAGGGGGTAAGTTGCCGCTTAGCAGACCTTCTTAGATTCAAAGAGTCCCATAGGCCCGTCCAGGTCACGCCCCAAGGTCGGCCTGCACCTCAGATGCGGATAGGCTGTCACAGCAGCTTTGGTCCACACATCCATGTCTACGCGTGGTCCTTTGTATGGTAGACAAACGAAACATTTATACTTCGTTTCTGTATCGCGGTACACTTTTGTAATTCAGCCTGCAGATCTTTTTTTACAGATAACCCAATCAATAACGTACAATTGCGACCATTGACCACTACTACTCAATCAGCAGCATCCATACTGCATATTCATGAGAGGTTCCTCTTATTTTTTGAAATTCATAAAATTAAGTCGTTGTACGTACCTCCTCTTCTGTTTCCAAGATAACTTTAGACCAATTGGGATTTCTACCTTTTTTCCCATAGCATCACCGGTGCCCCATAGAAGGACGACAAATACTGCTGTATGGTTCTTCTGCATGCTGTATCAAAAACCAATTTGTATATGTACAATCACATGGGTGTGTCTTGCGTTCATATTACAATAATTATAACTACCTAAAGATAGTTTTTGATATATAGTTTTGTAATAATAAAACAAAATTCAAAAGTGCTTTTCTATGGAGGTTTTTCGCAGCCTCATTTGAATTTCGGTATAGTGGGTACATCTTCCTTTGTTTTTAAGTATAACTTTTTTTAAATGTTTATTTTTTCATTATTGTTGTTTAAGAATGCAATAATTGTTTAATACAAATGAATATTGAATGCTTATTTCAGCTGTTACAACACATGATTAATCAAAAAATCATTTACAAGAATTAGTGCGTGTTGTATATTTTTTCGCATAAATTTCGGAACGAATGAAACATAAATTTCGTCATTTTAACCTTATACATGACGTGCAGCATTGTAAACATTTTAAACAACAAGAGGAGAAACCTATATTTTTTCTTGATTATGACGTTCTCTCCTATTAAAAGAACAAATGACAAATTGCTGTTTTAAGAACTGTAGAATAGTAAAAGATATACATTTTAGACTAATTCTCTTTCCAAACTAAAATGATACCTTACCGTGACATGAAGACTTAAGGATATATACTACCTCACTAGCTGTGCCATTGGGACCTAAGGATGTATACTTCCTCACTAGCTGTGACATGAATACTTATTGATGTATGCTACCTTATTAGCTGTAACATAGAGACTAAATGATGTAGGCTACCTTATTAGCTGTGACATAGAGACTAAATGATGTAGGCTACCTCACTAGCTGTGACATGGAGACTTATTGATGTATGCTACCTTATTAGTTATGACATGGAGACTTAAAGAGGTATGCTACCTCACTAGCTGTGCCATGTAGACTGAAGGATGTATGCTACCTCACTAGCTGTACCATGGAGACTTAATGATGTAGACTACCTCACTAGCTGTGACATGGAGACTTAAGAATGTATACTACCAAACTAGCTGTGACTGGAATCTCCTTGCTAGAAGAGGTCCCTCTGAAATTTAGTTTAGGAATGGTATTTGGAGTTGGTGAATTCAATTTAACACAAATAAATGGTAAACATTTAATTTTCAACTATTAGATAAGGGCGATTAAACAAAATTTAGGGGGCTTACTTCTACATGTATACAAATCATTTGTATTTTGATTTAGGTAGTAGCCAACCGAAAGTCTACTCATGCATGTATCAGTTTTGCTTTATTTCATGTTGCCGTAGCAAATTTAAGTTGCTTAAGGTCAAGACGTAATCCATATATTTAATTCGATTTGAATACTGTGTAAATTCATAACGGTATATTTAATTCTTCTTGACACAAATTTTACAACTATATTAAACATTTATATCGCAAAATATTTTTTTTTCTTTTTCTCCAAGGATTTTTTTTCTTTTTTTTTTTTCTGTAGAAACATGAAAATATTAAGCCAGCCTAATTAAAAGTATATTACCTAGCAATAAATGTATCCATGTTTCATGAGATGAGTTGAAATAAAATGTATGTATGTAAATATTGTATTCAATGCCTTCAAATATCAAAAGTATGCTGGAAGCCATGGAGAGAGCTTATATAGGCAAAGCCTGTTGCTGTATCCTTTTGTTTAATCAATAAAATATATTTGAAATGAAAAAGTCTACTCTGGAATTGTGGTTTATTATTTTTCACACACAATAAATAGTTAGTACTACAAGGTCATACCCCAATTTGTTTTAATTCAACACTAAACATCAAGTATCTTGTAAGTTGAGCATGGTCCACTGGGTCAAAACATTACCTTATTCATAATGTATATATATACAACGATGGGATGGTGGAATTCTGGATGTTTTCAACTGTATTCAAAGTTTAACTACCCATCCATCGAATAATTCAATTATTTTACCAGCGCTCAATCACCTTTATCAAATCTTGTTGTTTGAATTATTTACTGAAGAGAAAGGTATGCGTATCTGACAAGGTGTAGCGATCAAAGGAGGTGAGACACGGCAAAAAAGTGAACCACAGTTAAGCCAGACTGTGCTTCCTCAGACGGGGCCGATAACGACGTCAAAGTTGAAATTAAAATTTAATTATTAAACCCTAGCATATGTACCATCGCACGATAGGAATCCCATTGTGGTATGTTATGCTATCGAAAATCACCTTATTTAATTATCAATTCAATATAGCATATATTTTCCTATGGGTTAATGGGGTACAACTAATAGATCATTTATTATTCAAAAGTGTATCGTCTGCTTTTTTGTAACCATGCAAGGGCTACAGTTTTTTATTTTGTTGTTGTTGGGTGTTTTTTGTTCAGCACGATGTAAACATTGTTTTTATTGTTTTTCCGTTTACATATACCGGTTAGTAATACAGGGAGAAATGCTTACGTGATTTTGTTATGCTTAGTTGCTACGACGCATACGTACGTACCTCACGTCTCATAGACGGAACACATTTCAAACTGCATTTTAGTGCATATTTTGTTTAAAAGCAAATTATGAAACATACGAATTTAAATTCAATGTTATATGAAGTATTGTGTATTCTTAATTTCTACTTGTTACCCTTTCGTAAAATTATATAAGATACTATAGGCAACTTTCCCCATAACTATGTACAATATATATAAACAAACGGAGAGTGAATCATAATGGAGTGTTTACATGCTTCAATGAAACAGTGTCATAATTGGCTCATCAGTTTAATTTTTTTCTTATCCTGAATGCCAAATTAACATATTTCCCGTTTTGTATAGTTCTGTAACATTGTTTACACTAAATATCTGAACTAGCATGAATACACTAGGTTTTCAATTGGTATATGATGCAATTTAACTTTTCTCTGTAAAGTAAACCTCCGCCTTCGAAAAATCATACAAAATGAAAAAACTATTTCAGTTTCTTCTGAGAATCTATGGTGGCATATTCCTGACACCAGTTATTTTGAGTCGACATAATTATGTCGGCAGATTTATCTCGCTATCATGATAATGATCACGATTAATTGATTAAAATATCATGACAAGTCGTCTAGCGAGATTTTTTTGGAGATATTAACAGGTGGCAGAAATATACCACAATAGGGAAAAACATGCAAACAGTTAAGGTGTTTTTAACGTGGTAGATTTCATTTAATAGATGTTCATGAGTTGGAGTTGATGATGTGTAAAATCCGCACGCTCTTTCTGCATTATTCTCGAGTCAACGGAAATGTGTTTCGAAAGAAAACCATGAATAACTATTAACTGATATTTAACTGATAATACGTTGAATATTTTCTAAAGAATCTATTTGTAAAAGGATATTCTTAAGCAGTGTTTCGTTTAAGAAATCACACGTTAAGGCAGTAAGCAAGTGAGCACCTATGTGAAAATTCAAAAAGTAAAACAAAGTATAAATGTCTATTTATTATTTTATATGTATGAAGTGTGTTCCAACTATATACTGTAAACAACAGCATGTTTACTGACTATTTTTCAAATTTAGAAAAAAAAATCTCCGATTGTGTATTTCTTTTATTCCGTCATTGAGGAACTTTTTGTGTGTTTCTAAGATATTTTAACGTATTTCTGATAGTTGCAGAATTATTTTTGCTAAGTTATCATAATTAGCGGTATTTTATTTTTTAGCAACTTCCGCGTTTTGTTTCGTCCTCTATTTCATTTCCACCGCTGAAATGAGACCATATGACTCAGCCTACCCACACCATGAAATGCAAAATTTCACGGGAGAGCAATTCATTAACATACAAACATGAAAGAAAAGCTTTAATTTGTTTTAAGGTGCTCACACCATTTAATTGGCTAGTCATTCTGTAAGTTGGACGCCCTAATACCCGATGTTCAGCAAGTATATGTTATAATATATCACAGAAAAAGACATTTGCGTTAATTCCTTAACTTGGGTACTGCGAATCCGCAAATTGAAGAGTCCGCTTGTCCGTCTTACCCTCTTCTTCCTGAGAAAAATTGAGTGCGCTACAATGTAAAACAAATACGCTTTCAGTATTTCACGGGATATCATGTAAATGAAATATATTGCAAATACATTATTTAAATGGTTGTAATTGGTTGACTTTAAAAGTAGAGTTTTGATTTTATGAATATCTGTCCAAAACACTCTGGCAGAGCGATGAAATAGTTGTTAACGTGATGATAATCTATCAAAATTGCCTGATTTACCAAATAGAATAATATAACGTCGACTCCATCTAAAAACATCTCAATGGTAAGCAGCGATCGTGAAATTGCTTTACAGTGGTAGGGTGGCGCATAGGATAGCGCACTTGCCTTTCACCAACGCGGCCGGGGTTCGATGCTCCGATAGGACGTGAAAAGGTATGGGGTCACCTGCCCGACCACGTGGGTTTTCCCCGGGTACTCAGGTTTCCTCCTACACTAAGACCCTCCGCGTACAAATATCCTGGCCAACAAGAGTGGTTGATACAAGTTGAAATTAGGTGTTTTAAATTGTTGTAAAATAAATAAAGTTTATTTATATCTACATGTATCTTTACATTCCGTGTTTTTAAGATTTCACAACATTTTTGATGAGATCATGTTTCACTTTAAGACCCCAAAGTCACCCCAAGGACCGTCCTGGGACCCACTCTCTTTGTAATATCATACATCTTCCAGATATTGTCAACTCTTCCGGATACGTTTTGCTGGTGATACTGAAATGTGCAGAGTGATGCGTGGGCTCGAAGTTATAAGACGCTCTCAGAACGGTTATGAAAAGATTTTCCGAATTGAAGACGAATGGTTCTGAGATTCAAAATGACATGGGAGCGTTTATCGACAATGCCCTATCATTTGAAGAGCAAAAAGGTGTAGGTTCAATGTTCACGCCCATTAAACGAACTTTTCAATACTTTAAAAAAAAAAAAAAAAGTTATCATAATTCGTTCAATCTTTAGGTATAAAATTTCACTGGAAATCATCATTCCACTACATAGATAGGCCAACCAAATCAACAAGCATGTTCCTCATCAGAAGTCAAGGTTAAGGTACTTTTACCGTAGGGTATAGTAGAAATATCAAATGAAAATGATATTTGTAGAATCTGTCTTGCACCACTTGTTTTTTTTTTTACCACATGGCACCGGGATAATATTTTATGACGTCAATTGAACAACGCTTATTAAGCTCGGGAAGATATAACCCCACTGTCTCTTAAATGCATTTGTAAACTCCGCAAAAGTTAAATTACCTTAGCAATGAAAAAATAAACGATTCCATTGTAGTATATTAAGAATATCTTTGCACGAATCGGCATATATATCGAAATCGACAATTTTGTTTTATTTTGTAACCGAACCAGTCAAACCTAGGAGCCAGTGTTGACGGAAGGTTTCGTCAAAATCTGTGTGCTGTTCTAAATTGTGTTATTATCAGAACAGCTAAAGAATGGAAAACCTGCATCATAGAAAAAAAATGTTTTTTATCGACAGACTGGATTTGAAAATTGGTCTTTTTATGAATTATTACTGTCAACATATTGAACATTTTTTTATATGATATCAACTTATGAATGATAACACAAGTTGACCACGAAGAAAAAGTAGAAACAACTTGTTATATAAATAACAGACAGAAAAGCAGGCTTAAAATGTTAAAAACAAATGCAAAGAATTACATTCACTTCTCTTTATAATAATCGAAATTTATTCACTTGACTTTTGATTTCAGTTAAATGTGTACATTTTGTATTTGCTTCCCGCTGAACAACGAAGACAGACACAAAGACGTCGTTAGTAGAATGAAAACTTCACTTAACGGCAGCATTAATCGGCTCAAAATATCAAGAAAGTTGTTTTCGTTGTATTCATTCAATTGATAGATAAATAACAACCGATGGCTCGAACCTAATACAAAAAGGCTTGCTCTTAACATTTTTGGATTGTATCAGCATGAATACAGACCTTTGTATAACATGGTCTAAAATTGACTGTAGAACTGTAGAAGGATTCAACAGGTATCTGATAATATTTAGAATGTTGGATTTCAAGTCTTCTTCTTTAGACGTAACATCTAAAATCTTTTTGTCCCATTGCCATTTACAGATTTTTCTTGTTGGTGTTATCATACGCATAGCTATGGAATTATTGATATAGTAAATGGTTATATTTAACCTATTCTACTGACATTAAACAATTAAAGGGATTGGGCACAAGTTGTTACGACTTACTAGGACTTCTCCCAAAAATTGTACATGGAATATTTTAATAATATTTAAAATCTAGCGCTATCATGATGAATTCGTAAGTTTGACGTCACTGCATTGCATATTTAGTTAATTTCTAATATGGAACATCAAGTTTCTTCACTGTGCTAATTTTTCATTAGGGATGATTAAGAACATTGCTTTCTGATATTTCCTTTTATTAACAGATTTGTTAATAAAGAATTGCCTTAGATAATGAATTGAATAAATAAAATCATCTAATTTGTAAATAGTTGTATTGTTAACAAATGCAGTGATCTTTTAACCAAAATGCCAGTCCAGCAGATGAAACCAGTAGTATGTCATGTGATATCCCTCACGAGAATCCATTACAAAACAACCCGGAAGTAGGGATTTCTTAGGGTTTTCAGCTGTTGGTACAAGGTATGATCCGTTCCAGTTAAAGTGACATTCTGGGTGGGAGGCGTCCACAATCACGTGTGATTCGAACATGACATCCAAACTCTATAAAACAAAAAACAATATATGTTAATCAAGTGGCGTCATCACAAAACTATGGTCCTCAGTTAATGGATCCATTTTACAGTGTCATCTCACTGATATCTCAGTCTGGACAGGGTAGCATGAAGGTTTACATTTTGTCAAGAAATTTTAATATCTAACTTTAGTATTCAATTTAAAGGTGGACTGTTTATTATAAATATAATCAATAACTCTTTCATAATTGTTTCTTGTCTTTTCTTTCGTGCTATTTAATTGTTCGATGTTTGATTCCTGACAAAGGACGAATCGCCTGGGAAATTTGACAAATTTCATTGTCTGCACAATCGTTATTACTTCGTTGTTTATATATCAATTTTATGTAATATTGTCACAGACACTTAGACCACAGACGACAATCTCATAAACCAGTTTTTGTGCTGAAGTGTGCATTGCACTTTTGAGTTTTTATTGCGATAAAATGCTTTAGCCTAATTATATAATAGGATAAAAATTAATCGCAAATTCCTGTTCGAAGATGAAAACATACTGTTGACCACAAAATTTGAATTTTACACGTGTTCCTGGATTCGAAATGAGGGAATCATACATTGTGGAGAAAACGCTTGGTCCTCAGTAGCGCCTACTTTTTATTGAGTTAAATGGCTGTTTATGTCTTATCACAATTCTCGAAATCCATGGACCCCGTTCTACATACAAATATATGTTCTGCACCCCTTGAATATGTCATGACAAAATCGAAGGCTCGCGATGAGCTATTTGATTGGTTTCAGGAATAAAACACCAATCAGGAATGAAACCCTGACCAATTACCAGGCTGATACATTTCCTTTTGAAGATTACAAAAGAGTTACACCAATCTTCAAAGCCTGTTGATTGTGCCGTTACGCTGGCGCTTGATTCTTTTCATCGTCATCAAAGACATCAGACTAGTCTACTTGTATCATCCGCAAGATGTCGTGTAAAGAGCTTATATCATGTAATGACATATTCAAAAACGTCTTTACTCTTTTTTCTTTACCCAAATCACAAAAATACAACCACAGTATTAGTATAGTAGAACTTTTTTTCGGACGTTCGTCAAGCGTGAAACAAAAGGAAAGATATAAACCTGTTCTTTGTTTCGTATATTTTACATGCAAATATATTAAGGTACAACGTTGTTAAGCTTGTCGTTAATTTCATTGCAATGACTTTATATTTCTCCTCAATTTGTCTTTTTATTACATTTTTCAAAAGTCGCATTATCTATTATGATTATCAAGGATATAATTCCGTTGAATGAGGAGGACTACGTTGGGGTAGTCGAGAGTTTATTGTTGATGTTGAATACAGGTGGATGTCAGCCTCCTAGGAAAACACTGCACAATCAAAATTTACATTAACAGCTTTGTTTGGAATTCGGTTCATCATTTTAGTGTTGTAGAATTTGGATGAAACGAAGATACACAAATCAATTCAATTAGATACAGTAAAGTTCACCTCAATGTGTATATCGTGACATATGTTCAAAACATTATTACACATAAGTGATTGATGGAAACATTTCGAATCTCGACTTTTAATTGTAATAATTGAGATAAGTTCATGATCGTGTTCCGATTTCGTTCATAGACGTTTCTTTTATTTTATTTTTTAACACCAAAATAAGATACACAGGAATAACTCAACTTTAATTGATTTTAATATATGTTCTTCAGATTTTGTTTTTATATATATATTTTTTAAATCTGGTCTTAAAATCTATTTCGTCTAGTGCCTCCTCAGATTCTGTTCCTGCCTTTTCGTGTAAATGTTTGGTTTTGTCCTCTTTGTTGAAATTGTGTGTGTGGGAAGGGGTGCGTGCATTATTTTGTTTTTTCTTTCAAATGCAATGTGTTCACTACATGAATCAGTCTTTCTTTGTTATAAAATGAAATACTCTTAAAGAGTCATATCATTATAACACACACCATGCAAAAATGATAATAATGTATAATTGTTTTCACAGTAATCAATTCAAATCAAACACAACTTCACAAGGGAATATATCAGCTACTTATCCAATGGAAATTTGGTAGTTGTTCTTATTAAGCTATATCATTTTTAGGGTAGCAGTGTACAGTAGAGGGTTGTGGCCATGGGTGATATTTTTGTTAAGTGGCTAACCCCTGTATAATGATGTGTAAAAAAATATATAAAAATAAAACTGTACTAAAATTGGTATAAGCATGATGAAGTGGGCTATGTGAGCTTCACATTGTTAAAAAAGAAAGAAGATTTTTTTGGTTCGAGAATAAAATTTTGGCCATAATCCGAAAGGGTGCGTACACATGAAAAGCTAGCTTTACAGGAGGTAAAAGTTTGACAACAGCACACGACGCAAAATTGCAAAAAAATAAAGTTTTACAACTTTNGCATTTTTTGGTAATTTTTGATGTGGTAACCATGGTTTTCACACAAGTGACATACATAGAAAAAAGAGGTTTATACACTTCTCAGTACTTTATATGTATTGTAAATGTAATGCAGTTTACAAATATATATACATGTATACATGTGTTGTGTAGGGTAAATCCGCTGTGTTTACATTTCCTCGACATGTGCCTTGTTTATCAGAGTCGGGCCAATTATACTGTACACTGCTACCTAGAAGCACAAAACCTACCATAGCATCTCGTCCATTGCCTGCCTTTACCATTCTGACAGTAATTGCTCCATAGTCACAAGTCCCCACCTCGATCTGGCTAAAGCGTTTCCCTAGAGTCAAGAGTGGAGTTTTTATCGTTTGAATGCACCCGCTGCAATTTAAAAACAAAAGTGCATTAAATATTTATCTATTGGGTAATGGAAATAAGGCCTATGTGCATTGCCGCACAACTCAAGTGAATCAAAAGCTGATAACAGCAAGAATCATTCATGTGAAATGAACCCATCAAAGAAGTATGCAGCGAAAACCTGCTTCACATATATATTGATGTTTTATATAGGATATTGCAAGTTTAACGATATATATTGGCAAATATCTACCTACCTGCACTGAGTAAAGTTAAACATTCTAATCCTAGTGTTTTCCCTACATTTTCTGTATTACAAAATTTGGAGAGGGCTTTGAACTATGTTGACAGTTAGCGATGTTGCACATGAATCAAATGTAATTTTACCGAACCTTCACGGAATACATTTATATAATGGCTCTATAAAAAGACAGAATAAAAAGATGAATTCCCAAATATTACCAATCTATCCATGCGAGTACAACATTTGTTACAGTCACAGCTTATTTACATATCTAGATAGCTCTGTTGGTTCAATTCAAAAGTAGAATCATTGTCCAGTCTTAATAACCTTCGATGCGGGATATAAAAATATGAATATATATTGAACTACTTTCAGTTAGCATTCATAGGAAATATGAATACCGACTTGACAAAGGCAAATTCAATGAAGTACGCTAGCAGTTCAATATTTATATTTACCATTTTTGGATTCTGTTAATCTCATAGAAAATTCAATTACACTTAGTATCATTCAGCATTTAGTTCAAATAATGTATGTGTTGTGTATGCTTGTTCAGTAAATAGAACAGCCATCGCCAAGAAGGGGCTAGTGGTATATAACGTAACAATTATGACGTCATAATAATGATGACGTCAACAGTCGGTGTATGACATTCATAGCCAATATGAATGCCACCATGAGATGGTGAATATATCAATATATTTGATAGCACGTTAATGTAAAAGTAAGCACTTTGATTACCTCGGGTTCCAGGTATCGTTGACGGTAACCAGCAGTGTGAGTTGGCTGATCCCCTCGAGTTTCGTCTGCAACTTATGCAGTTCTTCTGCACTCTTCCATGCATCTGACACACCTGTAAGTATTATTCCAATCAACAACAACAGAACAGCAGACATGTTTTAGTTTCTTGAATCTATTACAAATGGTATGTCCCCGGTAGCCGTTAGTGTGAACTCAACATTTGGTAAGATAAGACATCTCTAACGTTTCTATTTAAATGCGAGTTGATATGAAAAAGGTGTTGTCTTACACAAGACATCATTTTATTTACATGATATTAGAGAGACTACTTAACGCAACTTCAAATTCAAACCATAAGAGACGCATGCAATAATGTGCAATATTTGCAACACGCTATGTTCCTTTCCCATTTGGAAATACAGTTGTGTGACCGCACAACGCACCGAAAATACCGTGCGCACACCGTGCATACATCGTTCACACACCGTCCGCACATCGTTCACGCATGGTGCGCACAACTGGGCGATTTAACAATCGTTCGCCCCGTTGTGCGCTTCTCTCCGCACAACTGTGCGATTTGGTGCACTTTGTTTATCAATATTACGGAATGAAAAAAATACGGAAGGCTCGTGTACAATAATGTACACTGTATATATCACTGTAATTTCTCATCACAATAATTAAGATTATGTACAATTTTACAATGCGTGTAACATAGTAAACAGTGACCGTTAGATTGTCAAGAATGGATTTGGCTCCTAGCTACATGTAGGTAACAGAACAGGTAAATAACAATTTAATGAGTGACCGGAGTTTTACCTGGCCTGTGCCTGACACAAAGAGCTGCTACGTGATACCGTATGACCGTTATGAAAACACAACTGGACGTTTAGTATTTGTTATTTGCATATGTCTTGGTAGATAGCCCCCCTTCACCTGGTTTTCACACCTTGGCGAGTTACGTAAGTGCCTCAAGCGGGGAAAAACTACGGTCCAGGTACAAAGTGGCTATGTTTACCTGTGTTGCCGAGACTGTGTTGTAATTTTTCATGTGTCGATTAAGGTCGTTTAAAACACACCGAAAGCACCATTTCTTAATTTAAGAAGGTATAGACAGAAAGATAAGCTTATAGTTGTAGCTAGAATATGGAAACAACTAAAAAAAATCAAGTTTATATGTTTAAACACGAAACCGTATATACTGTTAAGCCATTCCTCAATTTACACCAACCGCGATTGTTATCACAACGTTAATCGATCGTCCGCACAAATGTGCGCAAACAATGATAGTTCATTTTTTTATTCCTTTGCACTTCGTGCACACATCGTGCGCACACCGCACATCGTGTAACGTTGTGCGATCCCACAACTGTACGTTAATTCACCTTTTAATTTCCTTTTGATTAAATTCGGCACATTGTTGGAAAACTGTTTAGCACTTCTGTGACGTCATCGATGGCAACGGATACTTTTTTTCTCGGCTACGGCAAGTCTGAGACAAAAAAACAAAAGTATACAAAAGTTTAGATGCACCTGATTATTGCATAGTTTGGAAAATAAGTGTAAAACGACATTTCTAAGCTCCAAGCCGAGCTATTACACGGTTCTGGGTGAACGCCGATATCATTTTCTGAAGCATCATGGCGGAGGCAACAGCGATCATTGCGACATAAATAAAACGTAAGGCGGTACCCGGCCTGTGAGGGAGTCCCGTTCCAGAGGCAGTATGGTGGCGAAACAGTCTGAAAATGTACGCCATTTTCTCCTCCTTTGAAAGGAGAGTAATGCTGGTCATATAACATCTGTAACCGATTGGTGACCGAGTCCAACACAAAACGGATCTAATGTAAAAGATACCGGGATAACTACTGTCTGCAACATATCGATATTGGAGACAATGAACACGCAGCACTGAACGCTTCCTTTCACTAATGTGGCTATGTGCACCATGCATGAGTCATAATCGAGAGAAACCTTTTTCTAGGAACTCAAGATTGAGCAAAAAAATGCAGAGATAATGGAAAATTTTAAACACAATGATACGAGAATTGAAGAAAAACATTAGCAACTTTGACGAGTCTACAGTTCGGAGCACAGTCAACGAGGAATTGACAAAAACACCCAAAAGATAGCCGCCTGAGCGCTCCGAGCGGGACCACGCACATTAGTCTCAGACTGTCATCTCAGAAAGCAACGAGAGGAAAAGGAGAGAAAGCAATATGATCGTTTTCAGGATTAATGAACAAGAGCATATAAAGAGAAAAGTCAGGAAGACGTCAGACGCGAAGGAACTTAAGCGTTTGCTGAAAACATGCAAGATTGCATTCAAGGATGATAATGTAATAGATGTTACAAGACTTTGTAAGTTTGAGAAAAAGACAGAAGGCGTGTAAATTAAACAAATACCTATGCTTGCATTATTCGGTACGACAGAAATCAAGAAAAACCTTCTAAAATACATAAGTGAAATACACAAGCAACTCAGGTACAAACTTATCATAATAAACAATGATATCATCAAACAAGAACGATAACAAGAATCAGCGTTGGAAGGAGGCTGGGAAGAGGAGTCAAGAATCAGGGAAATACACATACAACGTCCGACGCCCATCGTGGTCAAGAAGGAAAGTAAAGATTGCCAAAAAACAAAAACAAAACATTGGAGAACCTAGAACAAACCCGAAAGGAAAATCACAAAAAACAGTTTTAAGGAATTTTACTGTATGGTTACAAATGCTGATTTATCAATCCAAGTAAAGTTACAGGAATTCAGACTTCAAGGAAAGGATAATACACCTTTGACAATTCTTGTTCAGAGGGTTAAAACTTGATCATTGGAAAGAAACATAACGCCTTCTAACTACAACCGTGAAGGGTATGATAGTATATATCTTAAAATAATAAAGAACACACCTAGAAGAAGAATGATCAATGAATCTATAACGCGATATATGACAAACCTCCCAAGAGTATATTGTGTGAGGTAAAGCAGATAAACTACGTATAGGTGCAAATAAAGGATTCCAAATAGCACTGCGGGATTCCAAAGTTATGAATTTAAATTTATTGAAACCGCCAAGACTGCTTTCTACACCAACATATGAGGACCCCCACTAGAGGAAGAGAACATGGTACGCCAATAGTATTGGACCTTAGCTTGTCTAATGAGCAAGCGATGGTCAGTGGTATAGATATTCATGCGCGATTAGGTAAAAGTAACCACTCTGTGATAAAATGCAGCCTCAATGTTTATACTACAGCAGAGAAAAAAATGTTAAAAACAAGTGATGTATACGATTGAGGAAAATTGGACCGTATACCTGGTAATAAGAGCTTGAACCACTAACTGGCGACGTAAATTCGCAAAGGCCACATTTTAGAGAAAAGCTTAAAACGGTATTGATATGTAAATCCAAGAACGCTGGTCAAGAACAGTTCCACAAAAGGACAGAAAAACCTTTCCTTAAGTAAAGCGGAAACTATGGCTATGAACAAAATTCCTAAATACAGGGAGCAGTGAAACATACCAAGAATATTATCAAGTACAGAGTCAGGTAATACAAATGCCCAGGAAAGCAACAAAGAAGCACTAGAAGCACACCTCAAACGAATTGCAAAGTCCAATGACAAAATCCCATAGACCATATAACGGATAATATAATAAACAATCTCAAATCTGATTCCAACATTGCCCTAAAATCCTTGGAAACGCTTAAACATCGAAATCCCCAGGCCCAGATAATCTTTAACCGCATGTATCAAAAGAATTAAGTTCCGTCCTAAGAAAACCGTTGTCCATTATATCTAATACTTCTCTAACAACAGGATCGATACCTGAGGATTGGAAGCAAGCAAATCTTACAGCAATTTTCAAAAAAAGAGACAGTACATTAACGAGCATTTATAAACCTATTCACTAAACAGGCATGTGCTGCAAAGTATTGGAAACTATTGTGCCAAAGACAATTACCAACCACATGAACAAAATAAGCTCTTCAGTACAAAGCAATTTGGATTTATTTAAGGATACAATTGATACAAGTGATTGATGACTGGATGGGACTACTTGATGAGGGGAAATACGTTGATGTGTTCTACTGCGACTTTAAGAAGGCTTTTGATAAGGTCCCCCATCACAGACTTGTACATAAAATGAGTATGTATGGATTCACGGGTCATGTTACTAGGTGGAACAACGGGTAGGTGGTAATGGAGATATGTCAGTTTAGAAGGAAGAAAGTGGTGGTATCCCACAGGGGTCTGTCCTTGGACGAGCCCTATTTGTGTTATACATTAACGAACTACCGGAAGAAGCGAGTAAAGGCACAGATACAAAATTCTAGCGGGCAATAGCGAGCATTGCGGACTGTGAGGCTCTACAGAGAGACCTGCTCAAAGCCCAATAATGGAATAACAAGTGGCGTCTACACTTCTACACTTCAGCCCAGACAAATGTATAGCAATAAGAATAGGGAAAACAGAAGGTATTGACTACACTACAGTTGGATGATAGACAGGAACTTCTGTTTACAAATTATGAAACAGACTCAGATGAAGCTATTGATAACAAACATTGATGGAATGCTCATATTTCTGCAAAAAAAAAATGTAAAGCCAATTCAAATATGGGAGTGATTATAAGAACGATGAAATATACAGTAATACATTTTAAGGCTCTATAAAAGGGATTTTTAAGACCTCATCTAAAAGATGGCAATCGAGTTTGGAGCCCGAATCTAATAAAACATACATATGCAATTGAAAACGTCCAGGAAATAGCCACTAAATTAATACAGGGAATTGCAGACATGTCCTTTCAAGAGAGAGACTTTAACTCTTGCAGCTAAAAACATTAGCTGTCAGAGAAGACATCATCAAACATTTTAAAATCATGACAGGAAAATATCATCCTGAGGTAACCATTTTCATTACATGCAATAAGAATAATACAGCAACAACGGGTCAAGAGTTCAAACTATACAAACAGAGAATGCGCCTTAACACAAGGAGAAACTCAATTCACTCAATTCGTCTCAGAACTGTTGACACTTGGAACAGTCTTCCATCTGGCATCAAACTGTTAAATCATTAGAACATTGCCTCGACCATCACTGGAGGAACCAACCGATACGCTACAATTAAAGGGAACCAATGCTAATCCACCTGTAGTTACATATATGATTTGAATATGTATTTAAAAGTTAAGAACACACGCAATGACTTTTAATGGCAAAACTTGCACTTAATATGCATCCAAATTATAATTTGTCATTCAGAATCACTACTGATGTGATATGTCAATGATGATGTCATAATTATGATATAATTACATATTTGGTTTAACGTTCACCGAGCTTACAGCAGAGAAGTTTCCAGTATCATGGTCAGAATAAAATCTGAGTATCTACGTATATTTACATTTGCTCTTCATCCTTCCATTGCAAGGCATCGATAAGGCAAAGGTTGTTATGAAACGTTTGCTATTGTAACGTCATCAATCTCCATTTGTGACATCATCAATTTTATTGTTCTCAAGACTTAATTTCCTGTTCAAAGTACTGTTGGAAATAACTAAATAAAGCGTAACTACTCTATCAAAATGTAAATATATATGAATATTTTAGCAAATATTGTTATGGCCCTACAATTTGTATATCACACATTTCTATTGCTGACACACCTGCCGGTGTTGGTGCCAATGTGTGTCATAAGACCATAACAACATTTACTATACGATTAATTGCTTAAATATATGTATCTGTATGTTCCCTTTGTCATAGTTTCTTTCATCTCAATATACAATCTAAATACATGACTAATCAGCAAGTATAAAAAAACTTAAATGTGGGATGTTATATATTACTAACCAATAAAAATCGTACAAAATTGCATAATGTCATGCATGAGTATATGTTGTAATTTCAACGCTTTCTTCAGATGTAACTGTTAGGTCCATGAATAGCGATGGTAAAAACGAAAAGGTTAAATATCACCGAACCAAAAACTGTCACTAAATATTGGAAAATATTTTTGCCAGCATTACTATTTTGCTTTGATAAATCATTTCTGAAAAGAAAAAAATACTTTGTGGGAATTTAATGAGAACAAATAAAGATGAAATAAACAAAATATAGCCAAAAACAGTTTTCTGAATGTACACATTAACGGGGCTAGATTGGGATCGACTTCAGATTGTTGTAATATCGCTTTAACCTATTTAGGTACCTTGTCAAAGGAAGTATCCCGGAAAAACTGTGCCACAGTTACATCTAAGCGGAAGTTAAGGGGAAGTCCGGTATAAAGGAATAAATACTGTACATCGGGACAGGGATTCTTAGAAGAAACTGATAAATTGTAATCTTGAGAGTAATACACCAATAAATGCACAGACATCAATACATTTAACTTGTATGAACAGTTTCATTAAAGGCATGTTACACACGAAGGTCGTGTCCTCTTTAACATGAAATATGTGAGAGTTTTTCTTGGACGGTTTTAATGTTTTATATAACGCTCAGTGAAACAACAGGTCGAGGTAGGCCGCTTAGCCTCCGTTGGAGTTAATTTATTAAGACAGATATTGCTAAATAATGATTTTATTGAACCTAACAAGGTGTATATTGCAAACCACTGATGAAAAGGCAAAAAAAAAGATTCTTGTGCGTTGAAAGAAGTGGGGTCTTCTAATTCTTACAAAGAAAAGCAACATAAATGAACATAAGCGAATATTTGTATTTCTACACTCTAGCGTCTTATCTGAACAGTAAGGTCGTACAGCGCTACAGAGATTGAGAATTGTTAAACATGCCAAGCAACACAGCGAAGAATATAAATTGTGTAAGAAAGGAAAACAAATTAATAATTAAAAGCTATTTGCAATGTATGAACCTAAGACGACCACGACAACAAAAACACAAACCATAAAATGCGTTTCATGAGATCATGCAGTGGGACACAGCAGGCAAATTAGTTTTCTACGAGCATGAAAAGGATCGAGGGTAAATGAGTCTATAAGAAATTAAAAGGATGTGTAGACAGTATTCCGTGTTTTCGGTGTGTGATTCATATCAGCAATTTCATCAAGACATAAAAGTATAAGTAATGTGTCAAAAGAAATAAAATGACAATAGAAACAAACATCCGTACGATTAAAGCACTTTACCTCCAGTTCAGAATCTTATGATTGACTTCAAGTGCGTAGCGCGAGAAATGAATTATATGAGATAGTAAAAGTTTATTTACTCGACCAAAACAAAAAGGAAACATATTTATGGAATATTTATATATGTACGACATCATTTGTTAAATTGTTTTATTTTGAAGAAAGTTTGGTGATCTTCTGTAGGATTGTTGAATGATAAAAGGAGGTAGTCTACCAGTCCCATGTCTTGTGGAGATGATTGAATGCTTGTTTGTTATTTCTTCTCTGTGACAACAAGCGCTATTTGACGACGGTTTCTCCCACCCTTCTCAGGTGTGTCTCCCTTTTAAGCCGGAAAAGATCAGCTTGTCACTCCCTAGGAAAGAGATAGCCTCGTGCAGAATGGTGCGATTTGAGTCATAACAATAGTATGACGTCACGAAATCAATGCATTGATGGCACGTCAACAGTAACAGACCATGGAAGACAACTACGGATTTGCTGGAAAAACATTCAATCAACGCTTATATTTCATGTAATCACCGCTTTTGCCGCCAAATTTGAGAGTGAAACGGGATGGGAGAAAAACATTCATCCCCTACTTTGAGGGTGTGACCGAGAAATCTCCAACCCTCGGGTTGATAGTCTCGAAGGTCTTACCCTCGACATAGCCGCGGGTAAGACAACCAAGATTAGTATACCTCTGGTTGGAAATTTCTCTGTCACATCTTCATGGCAGGGGCAGATTCTATAAGTCTACAGATGATTGGTAACTCACCGAAATTTCATAGTCAGTACAGAGACATATTACACTCAATCAATCATATAATTGAAAGCGTACTAATTTTTTGCGGTGATTTAATTTTAGCGGCTTTTGCACTACGTGTTGTCTCTAATTCATGTCCACCGCTGAAATTAGATCATTTAGCACTATCACAGTTGATCAAAACCTTAAAAAGCATGTTTTCATGGAAGAGTAAATGCGAACAACTCACTTGAATACATACGTACATTTTGTTCAAAGTTAATCATTCGATATATTTAAATCACCTTTCTACATGCTTTATTTCCATACAACCGCAGTACACCCCATTAATGTTGAATTATATTGCAGAAAACTATATTTGCGCTAATGCTTAAAATAAAGTACAGCGATTCCGCTAATTTAAGAAAACAAAGCACGATTAATTCGTGCAGGAGGTCCCAAATTAGTTGCTTCCTAAGATCATCGGAAGACCACATCCATATCCTTTAAGTGATTTCTGGGGAAGACATACGGTCGTCGCTGTCTCATTTCGATGACGTAATCGACTGTTAGTATCACTATACTACTTAGATCAAGGGTGCATTTCATATTGTTTTCGTAAATTAACGGGTCATCAATTTTGACCAAAGCCAGAATGTAGCAGGAATGGTCAGACTACTATAACACAAGGTATGTGTGTTGGAAACTTGTGACATAAAACAACGCTGACTCCTGAGGATAAATACGGAATAATATCTTCCGGACATTTTTTTATGATAACAGGCTAGCTATATGCAGTATCACCGAAAGATGCCATAGACGGGATAAAAGACATAAAATGTTACAATAGGGACTGAAGATCAATTTCAGTTACCTCGTTGTTCCAAAATGAATGGGCTAAAGAGAAAAAAATACATGGATTATATAGGGTACCTACATAAGTCTTTTAATACAATCTCTACATTATGTTATCTGCCATTCCATATTTAGGGAAACTTTTAAACATGATACCTTTTGAAACATTTAGACAAAAAAAATAATCAATTGAGAGCATCAGTTTGCCATGGTCTTATCGAGAAATCGAAAGTGTCAACAAACCGTATTTCGAACCTAAAATAGATAAAATTAGGGCACTGTAAAGAAGGCAATATTCACTAGCAAACCCTTAAAAAGTACAGGGACAATCAAACTACTTCATCTATCATATTAAACTAGGTCAAATATAAGTAGGGTCACGACCTCAAAACGAAATCCGTAGTAGTGACAAAAGAATAACAAGGTTCACCAATGCTCATAAACAAAGACATCAACGTTGACATCGCACAAACAAATAGCATATTTGTCTATGTGAGCATGATGATGACCATAAATCTTACTCGTAAACTTTATTACCCAGCATCTCTTGAAACCCAGCGTTTTATGTTTTGTTCCGTCTGCAGGTCGACATCTGCCTCGAACAACATGACATTTGGAGTAATTTAGTGCTTTGATACCGATTCAACTTCTATATAGAAAAACCTTAGTTGGGAAATGTATTGTTGATGTTACTATCAAAAAAGGGAATCTTCACGAACGAATAATTGAAATCGTCATGCTCATCGTACAGACTAGATAAGACATCATTGCTGGTCATAGGATGACAGTATTTGCCTTTATCTCCTCCAGATGCTCGATCGTTTGCTCTTTGTTTACCCCCCCAATCGTTCTATTTGTTTGGGGTTTTTGTTACAGTTAAAATTGAATGAAAGAATTACAGCTAAGACCTCTGGTACATCATAAACTATGTTTGCATAACGACAAAACTGCAAGTTCGTTTAAAATGTATAGGTCGTTGGACCTATTTATAGGAGATAAATGTATGTTATATTGTAACTCTTTAAACATATACTAGTCTGAGACATGAGTTGTTTTGTATGTGTTGTACACTACTACTAGCTGCACATAGGCCTTATACTGGACCGACCATATCCGTCCGCAAGCGCCATATTCGCCCGACACGTACCGTTTCCGTTTTACTTCCGGTTCAACACATTTCATAAACCGCACGCCTCAATTACACTTGATTCGTGTTGTTGTAGAAAATTGATCATGTGACCCTTTTCAGATTTTATTATCTATGTATCTCTCAATGATACATCTGGACCATGTGTCTTTACAGTCGAACTTCATTAATCAAGTCAGCATTCTTCTTTTTTGTTTCTCTCTTTCCAAACAGTATGTATGGGTGTGGTGTCATCCTTCTAGGACTAATTGGTGATGCAAGGGGCCTAAAGGTTGGACATACAAATCGCCTGAACTACAGTTGAAAACAGAGGGGAAAGTGCGTAAAGCTCCTTTATTTATGAATTTCAATATCTAGGGGAGTACTGATTATTGTTTAATTAAATAATCTATAAAGAGTCAATAATTAACTATACCACTACTCAAAAGAGAAAGTTGTGGTAATCAAGGTTACCAATCCGAGCGGAGTCATACAAGCATTAAAGAAAGGAGTTTACATGAAGACATCACTGACATCGCATGGTGTCTTTCGACCATGTCGACATGACTACCTGCAAAACAATAGAAGGTCCGCAACAGATACGAATTTTTAATCAAAGTGGATAAAGAAATGAGCTGAAAATGAGATTAACGTTTGAATCAACTGCGTATCTAAAACTCCAACATTATAATATCATTATTACACTGAATTATAACAACTGAGTATAAAAAAACATAGCTTACTTCAGTAATAAAACAAGAGTGTTATCCAGACAACTCAATCTGCACAAATTACTCATGACCATTTATAAAGGTTTTGTCTCGACTTAATTAATTATCCTCCTAACTTCCATTCTTGAACAGCATTCAATATATATTCTATAGAAAATAATTGATGATAATGTATAGAATAAAACGGTAGGGACGATCAGCCTTGGGCACAAAATCGCATTCCTGCACATATATCTTGTTTTAAACAATGAATTCTATTAGTGATTGTCAATTTACCTTATTACAAAAAAACTGATCTCTTGAGATACTTACCATATATGCAGTGGTATTTTTACTTAGCCGGCCATATTAAGATAAAGGTTTCCCATGTTGGAAAGCCAAGATCAATCTGTCTTACATAGGCATGACTTCACAATTCAAGAACAATGTGATGACGTCATTACGCGGCATGTTTGACGACATTTTAATCTATTTTTCTGAATTATTCAGTTCAAGTAATTTATCATTTGAAGTTTATACTGTGTATACTTTCAGCATAAAATAAAATGTAGCTCGCTCTTTCTAGTCGTATGCAAAATTTTAGAATTGGTTCAGAATTAAAGAAGTTGATATTTTGTTACAAGATGGCGGCTAAATATCTCAATCAAATAAATTTGAAAGGAGTGTAAGAAAATATTGTTATACTATGTAATTATGTAGGATAGAAATGTCCCATTGCATGTTTGACGTTAAATCATTCCTTAAGGAAGGAGATCTTTAGCAGACATTAAAATAAAGATTTAAGTCCATTAATTTCAAAATTTCATATTACCCTTTGCTAAGCTTTGATAACAATGATAACAATGATATAATCAAGTCATCCAAACAAAGTGGGTGACTTCTTGCATTTGCTGCTCAGATTCAGCTTACTGCTTAAACTTATTCGAGCATTTATAGATGTAGATGTGCATAACGCGTTTCATTTTACTGATATGGCATCAAATATGGCCGAGGTGGATTTCATTGGCTGAGACACAATGGGCTTTAACATTTGTTCTATTTTATACAATATACTTAAAATTTGTGGAAAAGATGTTTAGACAATACCCTTTGAAAAACAAAGATGATATTTTCGACAAGATGGCCGATGCGAGCAGGCTACTGATTAACACTAATGTAGTGCTGTGATTGGACAAAATGGCCCCCATATAATGGCTTCTGGCAGGTCGAAACTAAGATAATGTCCGATTTTGCTCAAATGGTATTTAGGTGTACAACGGTTACTGCTGACATTGATGCGGGGTCTGCTTTACAATGAGACAAAACGTCTGCCTTAAATGAACATGCTTGTGACTGGTCCTAATTTAGATTTTGCCCGACATTACACAAATCTGGTATGGAAGTGTATTATAGAATTGCGATCTTTTTTAGATGCATCATGGTGATGAGGGAGGCAGATTAATTGCCTGCTCACTTAAAACATTACGTCACGTCTTTAACGACAGTAAAAAACATGTATGCAAAGAGACGTTCTTTTGTTGAAAATCTACAAAATACTAAACAGTGTTTAAAAATATAATTTGCATATTAAATAAGTAACTAAAAGATGACATGGACAGTCGTTATTTTCGCTTGGTCCTTTATAAACAATTTCTCTAAAATTCTTTAAAGACGTTGTTTAGAAAAAACGAAAAGAGAATACCAAAGTGTCAACAAAACTACAATTAGAACTCAAAAAAAAGATAAAACAAATGCAAAACATGAACAAAATTCAGACTTACGTGGAGACCCTTGAAAGAGTAAAAGAAAAATATTACCAGGTATTCCATAAGGGAAAACCTTTTTAGCTTCATCGACGACACCTGCAATATTTATCAATGATAAATCAAGGTAATGTCACGTCCTCACAACGAGAACTCAGTTCATGACAATCAAATCACTAGGCACACTAATGAGCTGAATTAAAAATATAGGCCTTCATATCACAGCAAAAAATATATTGTATTTCTCTATGAGACCATAAAACTATGGTACTCGGAGAAAGCTCTTGAATACCGCATCATCTGCGTAGGTAGGGGAAACATTTGTGCAGCTGTAAAGAAAGGTAAAGTTCACGATCGAAACGTCAAATTCGTCCCGCTTATCATAGAGCATAACATCAAGTCGTCTTTGTTGATCTTGTTATAAGTAAACCTCGAACAAATGGACTAATAGGAGGAGTCTAGTGTCCTTCAAGCTCAGGAGAGTATATACGATCGACGTGGTCAATTCATTTCTTGTTATTTATAAACAGCACATCGTCGATATATCTGAAAGTTGTTTGCTGCCACTCCCGACAAGCTCACCATTTGATTATCACAATTTCATCACCATTACATTTCGCGAAGGCGTGCCTTCAGTTTGGTATAATGTAAGATTACATAAAGAGTCGAAAGGTCAAAGGTTTTGATAGGACAAACGTTTTTTGGGAAAGGGATATTTAAGATTAAAACAAAGTTATTTTGAATTCTTCAAAATTCACATTCCATTTATTCAACTCATCGAGTATCCTATGTCACGATACGAATGTTACCCTGATTTAATGGCACTAAAACTAGTAGTGAAAAGTTTGGATAATTACTTGGAAACGCAACTAGCAGCGCCGGCGATAAAATGTTGTTAATACGGATTATTGTGAAATTTCATAATCCAATATCAACGAGGTAGTTCCGTATCATTATCATTATCACACAGAAGCGTGATTAGCTTTTATGTTGTCTTTCGACAAAATGGAGAAAGTATAGGTAGGGTTTCCTTGGTTATCAAGCAAGTCTAATTCTTTTAGCAAGACAAATATTAAGTAAATATATTTAATGGCTGTATACACAACTACCTACCTATCATGTATATCATTGCGTTTGTCTTTGACATAGGATAAACAAAAAGACTTGTTGTTTGAATGATGGACCTGATAAATCCAAAACAGCATGATTGCGTTTTGCTCAGTGTAGACGGAGTCTTCCGCATAATCCATCAATATCTTGGAATTAAAATTCAGTTGATAGCAAGGGTCTCTCGACACTTTGGATCCTTCATGAAAAAGCTTTGCATTACGGATAATTGTGTTTAGATCGCCACTTATTATATAGTATATTCTTGGGGATGTTAAGCAAAGAACATTCTGAAGAAGGAGTTATTCTAAGAGCATCTGCATTCAGCTGTTGTGTAGCGTTTTCTTATAGTTGAAAAGCTTGGAAGAAATGTCCCATTGTTGGAAAATTCGACGTTCACGAATTCACGCGTTACCGAAGAGTTGTTACTGTCCATACGAACAGGTTTAAATCTTCGCAATTGAGCCACAACAACAAATACTTTATGAAGTCTCCAAACTAGTTTCCAAATGTCAACAGGAATAGTGTTAGTAAAATCTTTTTGTAAAGTTCTTAATACATAGAGGAAGCAAATACAGGATGGTTCAGACAAGTAGAACACCAAATGTTTTCTCTGGAGTTTCCATCAGGTTTTTAGACGTAACATTGCATTCAGGTGGGCTAATGTAATTTTGATCATCTCTATGACTACGCCTTTATTTCCTTTGAGGAGTGAACAAATGCAAAACATTAAGATAACTTAATTCGACACTGTTGTCGCCAACACTACCAGGAATCAAGTATACGTCTACTGGCAAACCGGGGTTCAAACAATGCCAAGCTCACTTGATCCCACGACCGACCTGTAAAATATATTTCATGAACGCTTCAACTTCTTTAAATACAATTAATAAAATAACATGCTTATTATATATAATACGGATTCAAAGTATACCAAGAGAGATTCCTAGAATAAAATGAAAGTGAATTTCAAGAAACTTATGGGAAGCTTACACTCGACAATTGGCAAAAACAAGATCAAGCTTGATCGAATATACTTTAAGAGTGTGTCCATCATTCTAATAAGAGTTTCAGTACACTGTAGTCATGTTGGTTTTTTTATCATTATTATCATCAGGAAGTCTTAAGCGGACGCAATGGCTAATTTGTCAGTATTTGTTAACATTGGTGTCTTTCTGCATCGACTTCATAATTCTTTAAAATAGGTGTTTACTTCGTAATAGCTAGCGATGATTTTACATCAAAGTGTGGTTGACTTTCCTGGTGGACTATCAGTCCCTTATATATATGCTGGCCATGTTTTTGTAGTTCTGATTCATTCTAACACGGTTTACATGAAATACTAGTTTAAAATACAATATTAAAAGTTGTTATTTGTTAACATTGTATTGATTTCATTGGCACTTTTCCTTTTGGCGGTTTTTAGAACACTATGGACATGGCATTTTGTTTTATTCATTTGATTTTTAGTACCATTTAATGAATGACATGATGATATGACGAAGCAAATGGTTACTTTGTTTGACTTCTTGCACATTTGTTAATTGTAATTCGGCGCTTCCTTGTTTTGTATTCTTAGTGATTAAGTTACGTCACGTTTAAGTGGTGGGCTATTTGTCCCTGAGGATTGCTGTAACTTTGTAGCTGGAATATATCCTCTCATGGTAAATATGCAATATATACACGAATGCTTAGTGACTTAGATTTATAAATGAACTTGACATGATATGCCATTTCATAACATTCAGTGGTGTTAAAAATAAGTAGTCATGTAATAAACATTGTGAATGGAAGCACTATAACGTTCATAACACATCTAAATAGCGATGCTAAATATTACAAAAATGATTCCTATATGAAGTTCATTTTTAGCATGGTCACACATGGCCCTTGGTTTTGTATATTTTTACCAGTAAAATAGCTTACCAGAACATGATTTTATTCGAAGCCACAGCCATTTTGGTTTGAAACCGGTTTGCCTCTAGTAAGCTGGTATGAGGGAAATTAAGATCCGCATGACCGAGGCATATATATATAACACCTTTAGATAGTTTCGTAATATTAAATTTGGTAGCAAAAGAGTCTGACATGTTTTTATATATATTTGGTGAACTATATTTGTGAAGACATTGGCCTTAATGCTTCATTATTGGTAACGGAATTGTCGTTATGTATCATTTTAATAACTAAACTAAAAGTTTAATATATCCAATTTACATCAATATTAGTTTCCTGATGTTTAATTGTGTCTTTAAATATGACTTATCAGGGATTGAAATTTTGAGTGAGCATACCATGATTTAGGGGCTTGTTGAACATTGATAGATTGGAAAACTTTATCAGGACTGCATTTGGTATGTTTACGCATGTGTATTTGTACAAAGTCTTTTAAATGTTGTAATACCCCTACATTTTTTTGTATTTGTACAGATTACTTGGGGAAATTAATGGGGAGAAAGACAATCTAAAAGTGTTATGCTTTAACACACTGTGATTTAATTTGACTACTATGTTTATATACAAGCCATCCCATTAAAATGTATTTAAGTGTGTTTCCATTGTTTTTGTATTTATAATAGATGTTAAACATACTTTCAGTGAAATACATTTTGAAGATTTTTGTTTCTTGAAATGCATTGGGATTGTTACCTTTTGCAATCAATAGAAATGGTTGTCGCATCGTAATTATATAGTGACGTCACTATTCGCAGACAAGACCAAAAGGACGTCGTAGAAATTTTGATGGAAAAATCAACTTGGATCGTTGGTGACTCTCTTATTTTCCTAGATTTGATTGAAGACATCATGACAAGCAACTAGTTTCGAATCCGGCCTGTTGTTGCTAGTCGCAATCCTGTGTCCTCAGTTCCTGTTGTCTTTCCTCATCAACCTTGACTTCCGGTCTGTGCCTTTCATGTGGAACATGCTATGTGTATTTTTATGTTTGTTATCGCGTTTAATTTGCTCTTAAGCAGATATGTCCACTCTGTTATCTGATTAACCAGAATATAAAGAAATATTTAAAGAACATTTTGACACTAAACAAATTCGTCTGTATGTATTGTACAAAGCACAAGTATATACCATCACCTAAAAAGCTGCTTTACATTAAAATACATTTCAAACTAGGGCATGACAACTACACAAAGAATAAATGATAATTTTCAAATTTACATAGGAGGCTAAAGGGGAAACATCATATTGTAAGTGTAAAATAGATATGAGTAAGCTGAGTAGTTAGCGTGTAATTGGAGCATAATACAATTATCGTTTCATTGTTCACTCAAAATTGGCCAAGTATGGTAGTAACTTTAGACTACAATTTTAAATTTTAAATAACGTAGTAGTTTATATTTCTGTCTTCTTTGTCCAGTCATATCGTGATAGCCTCACACTGCAAGAATAACTATCTGGCAAAATGCGACTGTGTCCCATATATAATTGAATAAGACAGCAGTTGACATTAGTTTAGCACTAGCTGATGAATCGACAATTACTTTGGCCATGTATTGTTATCATTTCTCACATGAACTTCCTTTCTGTTTATTTGAGAAAATGTGTGAGCTCGTGCAATGTATCGACCAAGTGTTAGTGTTTATTCTTGTTTTTAAAACTATTTCACGCCTTGTAAAAATGCCTGTATGGCATCATGCTAATCATAAAAGTGCCAGAGACCACTATGTTGACTATATATGCCTATATGCGCTTGTCAATATAATTAAAACTGTCACACAGCGTAAATAAAAGTGTATATGAAAACACTTTAACAGCCAAGATATCAAGATGTTGTTTAAAACTGAATCATGTATTCGCTACTTCGGGGAAAAAATTGGTATCTTGTGTAACCATATTGATCATAAGCAAGAGTGAATGTTTTCTGACATTGTGAATTGCGAACTATTTATAGTTTGTACAAAATTAATGCACTTATTAATGAACAGCAGATTGTTTGAAAGCATAAACTATCCTGCTCAACTGTTTTTTGGACAACTATCTAACAACATCACATGCAGAAGTTTTGGGTGTTAACTGTAAATTCTCATTTCTTTTTTAGAATTATTGAAAGCGATATAGAGGTGGAAGGCTAACAAATTTTCTTCTCACCTGAACTCTTCTTTGTTAATAAGAGTTTATTTGCTCAGGTATTCGTCTCTCTTTATTGACGTTCTTTATGTGCTGTATGTGTATCCGCAAACATGTTAAACGAGAGCTCAAAACGAAAGTGCATACTGTTATATTAGTAATATAGATAATTAATTTGAACAGAACGAATAAAGAAACCTGTAGTCGTTGTGTACAGTAGGGTAAGTTAACTATTTGTTATCGAATGAATACTAGTTGATGCATACATATTTTATCAATTATGTTTGTTACAAATCATGCACATATGGGAATAAAATAGTATAATGCATTGTACTGAAATGTGACCGAGGAGAGGAATTTTACGAATGACTTGCTATAAATAGCCAATTGTAAGTATGTAAACAAACCATTTACGGTCATGTCATTGCAAGACATAAGATTTTTTAAACGAATTCATTCTATGAATCCATTTTACTGTTCTGTTTAGCATTCTCATCCTTACCAATGACGTCACTTCCGTCCGTAAATTCCCCAAATAGGCAGGCATTCATAGATTCGCAAAATAGTCTTATATAACAATATTGTTTTTGTATTATACAGATGATACATGTGGTAGAGTTTTCGTCATTTATGTTACAAACGGACGTAAATCAAATGTATGTATCAATGTGATGGGCCATTACCAGATCATTATATTTGTTTTCTTCCGCAATCGCCTGCACTATCACAATTTGAGTACGGATGTTATTAGTTTCTTCTTTCTTCTATAGTCTGGTAATCAGATCGATATACTGGGAATAACACGTTTCACAAGAATTACTTGCACTTTCAATTTGAAATCATGACATTAAATACGTGATATACATACATCATTTTAAAATGAAGAGCACTTTTAACGAAATGTATACCGTGTTTCAGTAATATCAATATATCGTCAAACTCATCTAGTTACGCACGGAACTATACATTTTCCAGGCAATTTACATACAACGTCCTGATAGGGAAGGAAGTTGGTTTGATACGGTAATATTGTAGGCTTACACATAGTGAAATAATTTACGTTTAAGCAAAGCTTATATTTTCTTTTGACTTAATCATTGTTTTCAATTATATCCATTCATGTAAGCATAGATAAAAATATGGCATTGTTTCTTTTTATTAAACATGGTTTTCAATTAAATTTGTTCTGAATAAGTTTGTTATTAAAGTGCGTTTAATTGAAATAACTTAGTTTGTCAAATCCTTGAACATCTATATTGCTTGCTGTCTTTGTTTCACACTGTTCATCCTACATGTTCTCTTGATATATTTTCCTTATACCCCCTTGCCTTATATTCCTTATGTCCCATTGTCTTCTTTTCCTTATGTCCTCTTGTCTTATTTTCCTTATATCCCCTTGCCTTGTTTTTCCCTATTTCTCTATTTCGGCAAGTTAGCCCAAAGTAGGTCAGAAAAGCTTACCGTAATATTTCACTTTTTCGTAAGGATATTCAAACATTTTGCAGTTCAAATATTCCTTCAATATTATTTACACATTCTTGAATTAAGAAAATAAAACTATCGAATATTGAGACATTTCAAATTCAAGTGCTCCTTGAAAATTTATTTAGACATTTCAATGATTCAAATATTTCTCTAATAGTTTTCAGACCTTTCGTGATTTCAAGTTTTCCTCGAATATCATTCAATCATCTCAGGAATTCAAATATTTATGGAATATTATGTACTCTTTTCAAGATCTTTTTCGAATGTTATTTAGCCATTTGCTAAGTCAAATAACTTTCGAATATTACTCTTTTTTTGCAAATTTAAACGTCTCTCAAAAATAATTCAGGCAACTCGCGATATCTGTCGAATATTATCCAGATATTTCAGGAAGTTAAATATCTCCCGAATATTATTTAGATATTTCGCAAAGTCAAATACTAAATCAAATAAGGAAGTGCTCGCGAAAATTGAATGATTCTTTAAAACGATCCATTGATGTTGATTCAAAACAAATTTAAGATATATAACAAAATAAATACACTCCGGCGACATTACGTCTGGAGTTCAATTCGATACAAATAAAACGTAAACAGTTGCTTTAACATCAATCATTGAAGTCTGATATGTTAAGATTAGAACTGAAATTCAACCCCCCTAAGCATTCGATTTTTTTTTTTTTTTTTACATATTAGCACGTTAGTCTAGTGGTAGGACGCCGGGCTCGTGACCGAAGGGTTGCGGGTTCGAGTCACGGCACGGCACTGTGTTGTATCTTTGAGCAAGATACTTTACTCCGCTTGTTCCAGTCTACTCAGCTGTAAATGAGAACGTGGTTGGGCAGCGCTAGAATTGTTGAATGCTAGCTGTTAGCGGCGAAATGGCAGCTCCGCCTTAATGCTCCCCATGGAGTTGAGAAAGATAATGGCTAGTTGCAAAGACCTTATAACCACGGATGATGACTTGTGAACCGCTTTGACACGACCTACAAACTAGGTTGTGTTAAAGCGGTATATAAGAACCTCGAATTATTATAATTATATATTCGTGTTCTAGATATCCTGATGGATACGCGACATAATTTGTATGTTTGAAGTAAGATGAATGAAGTGTCAACAACACGGCTTCTATGCATGAGTCATCACTTGGCATGAGTCATAAATTTCAGTAAGAAAACAAACAAAATCATAGCTAACTGAGTATTCCAACTCCTTCGTATTTGCTCATAATAATATTAACGGGAATACTCTCGTTCTCATTTATCATATTAACAATATGACAGCTTTAAGTGAAGTATGCAGATTTACAAAAGATAGTACGGCCGTGTGACACTTATTGACTTTCTCTGCTGAAAGAGTATTACGTGCTTACACTTATTGCGCAACAATGCGTAGAGAAATGTATTCTGTAACTAAAAGTATGCATACAGTCAGAAATGTAATACACGTGTTTGTTTTCATATAAAACTATATTCAACTAATAAAATATGCTGTGACTTTGTTTTAAAGTATGTATTCGTATTATACATGCATTATGTCATATTAGTAATTCCTTATCAATCAAAATTATTCTTAAGTAGATTTGATTCATTTAAATAATTTAATAATACATCTTATTTTAATAACGTATATGAATTATATTTCAGTTCATAATAATTAATACTCTCTCTATATAACACGTGTGAAATTTCCGTGTCTGATGATTAATGTACCAAATGACGATAAGAAAAATAAAATCATCAGATTGACCGTTTAAGCTATATTCGTGGTCACTGCACTAGCTAGTATAAGGAACAGTAGGGTTGAATAAGTGCCCCTCACATATGTCAGTCGGTAAAAGATCAACCACCTAGCAAGCCTTATTATTATATAGCCTTATAGCACGTCGCAGCACACTAACTCATGCGTGTATAAATGGCGCCGAATATCATGTTACCACGTAATTCCAATTGTTCAATGACCCCGATCTTTAAAAATAATGTCTTGGCATGCCATGATTAAACTAACATTACCGAATACTTCACTAACCATGTCTTGTTCAAATAAAATAAAAATGAAATAAAAATCTACATAATGATATATTGTTATGTGGTGTTAGTTGATAAATAGTTTCTGACGTAATGTTTGGGAAACGTTATTAATAAATGTAATATATTTTCTTATCTAATCATTACTATTTATTGATCGTGCCTTGCTTTGTTATCTGTATAAACTTTGGCGTAGCATGACGTTATCTGTTAACACTTAATTCAGATCAAATAAAAGAAGATAACAAATAGTTGGCGGAGTGCCAACATTTTATATGACTAGTATTACTACCTAGCATTTAAAATCGTATAAACGTTACAGGAAACTGATAATGCGAGTAAAGAACAACGTATGCCCCGAGGCAGTAAACGCAATCATAGTCGTGGCAAAAACCAAGCGCCACATATATTGTACGCGTGTTCACTGTTGGCCCCCTGCCAACAACTTGAAACATGATGGACTTGGTTGTATTTCTGTCGTCTGCTCCACCGCTCGCATTTCTTTGTTGAATTTGAATAGCGATAGGGTTCCCAATGGCAACCGCCTCTACGTCAATATCATATAGCCTTTAAATGTCAAGATAATAAGCGTTGCCATGGTGACGGGTGTCCCGCAGTTCGTTGGTTCTCATCGATTTGTGTAACTGTGGCTATAGCTGAACAAACAACAGCAGTGTCCCGTGGGAAATAGCTATGGTATGTGACACGATACATATAACATCGTTACTACAGTTGTTCAACAGCCTGTGGTCATAGTGTGCAAGCAAGAATACCGTGACGTAAATGAAGGATAGTATCATATGAAATCATGCATCATATTACAATGCGCAATAAATTGTGATCGCTAACCACATTATTAAACTTTGCTCCTGTTGTAATATGAACGTGTAACTATACATATAGACAGGTAAGAGTTAAATAAATGTTTATTCCTTTTTTGGGGGGTTTTGTGACAAGCCTCTTGAAAACGTAATCTGCTTGGAAAAGTTAATGTATCTGCTTATTTCTCTAGTCAAGTATGACAAATACACATTAAATATGTAACAAAACCGTTATTATGTCAGATGTGTTTGTATGAACAAATGTTACTTTTATTACCACAACTGGTGTTACAAATATTAGCAAATTCACTTAATAAATAGCTGTAATCAATATAATGTACTTTGCATAGGTGTATTTAAGGGAAATCGATAAAACTTTTAAAGTTGAATTCAAAATACACATTATAACAGTAATTAGTAACAAGACATCAACAACTGTGCTGCAATCGGGTTAATCATGATGAGAAACATACATTTGTATATAGCCAACACAATATATGTTGTCACATAGAAAAATGGCCAACAAATAGTTACAAAGTCAAATAGCGTCTTTTTCACGTTTCTGCAAGAATGTTTGTATAATCTTAATTGAAAATGTCAAAAAGGAAAAACTAAAATATATATCCATATTGGCTTGCATAAAGGCATAATTAACACAAGGACATAGGTGGCATAAGATGCTATTTTTCTGTGTTGTATGAAGATCGCTGTTTTTCCATAGCTTGACAAACAGACCAGTCGGTCTAGAAACGTGGCGACACTTTTAATACGTACATTGTTTGTGAAGAAAGTAAAACTTTGAGTTTCATGAGCGTGATTTGTTGTTTCGTGTCACTTGCCCTGTTCTCGCTACGAAGACGTGACATTACTTGTTTTGGACTTAAATTTACAGGCGAGCGTCTTCGATTAAGACGCTAGCCCCTCCGGAACACCTGGTATTCTGCTCTTATGATCTTGTATATTTTCAATGGTCTCCGTATACTCTCTTTTTTGTTCTTGTCCTAATTTAAGCCCTTTTTGATGTTTTGAATTACGCTCTCGCTTTTTTTGTTAACTGTCATGAATAATTACAAACGGGCTTCTTCATTACAAAAGTTTTTATGATTTCTACATAAAATACATAGAAATAAATATCAATTAGACTAAAAACGACATCGAAAGCGGGATATGCTAATTTGTAATAGCGACTGCTGCCTATACTGTACGTGTAGATTTACAGAATAAAACTTAATATATGTACGATTTAGGTAAGGTAAAAGCATGAGTTATGAGCAAACGCCAGAGGCACTTATGACAATATCCATCAGATATGTATGGCATTCATGTCAGAAATATAATATATATGTTTCTTTCGATTCAATCATGCATGCATAATAAACTAAGTCACCTTGCAGTATTAGCTAAAACGTATAGCTGTAGAAGACAAATCGGGCCCGACTCTAGAAATTGAAGCAATGAATTTTTCAAATGTACATAATACTGAACAATTACGTGCCAACCACGTTACTCAAGTGCAAAGTGCATCAATAAAAAGGACATTTTTGAAACAAAAACAGTAGAAGACGCTGATTTATTATTGAAGCCTTGCAAATCTAATGTCATTGGTTATATAAAATCGTGCCAGAATTAGTTTGAAATTGTATAATGTGATATGAACGTCACATTTTCAAGTCAGATATCAAACTAGATATCAAACATAATGAAATAACCGCTTCCACAAATTTCATCAGCGAGAAATACTAGTATTTTATAGCACCAACATACGTGGAAAATAAGACGAAATTCATCAACAAGCACCACAGAGTAGGTACCAAAACCAGAAGAAAAAGATCAAGCAACCCCCCACCCCCGCCAATTTCTCTTTATATATATATATACCATACAGTAGTTTCAAAAGACATTCCATTGGTATTAGGAATGGTAGCGTAATGAGCAAATAATGGCATAAAGATTCGTTTTGGGGTTAAGGATGATGCAAAGTGATCAATAATCTTTTGAATTCCTCAAAATCCATATTCCGTTTATTCCCCGTCGGGCTATACAGTGTTACAACACGACAGTTATCCTTATTTAATGGTACAAGGAATGGTAGTGAGAGGTTTGCATACTTGCTGGGTTGAGCAACTGGCAGAGCTGGCGATAAAACTTTGTTATACTGGTTCTTCGTAGTTTCGAAATCCAATGCAAATAAAGACAGGTCTGTATCCTTATCAGTAATTGATATTCGGAAAGAGTGTATACAGAAGAGGGATCAGCTAGCATTTCGTCTTTCGAAACATTTAAATGAATTGGTAGGATTTCTGTGGCTATCATACAGACCTTCTTCTTCAGGCAAGCAGGAACGGTAATGGTGTTTTTAGATAAAGATAACTTTTATTAGATGCTTTGTTGGCACACACATCTAAAAACTTATCACGTAGATCGTCGAGTGTGGTTCGAACATTGAGATCAAGAAATACAGAATTGCGTTTTGATTTCGTTTGGATTTGATGGATTTAAAAGATTTGACACTCTGAAAGTGAATCCAATTCATCATGCTTTCGATTTGCCCATCGTCTGGCGCAATCGTCAACGAAAGTTTTTAATCAACCAACGATCTGTTCAAAACGTTTCAATGGGAAACACTCAAACGTTAAGCAACAGACTGCAATAGCAGACAACTGATCAGCATATAGGAAAGTCCGGGAGAAGCGCATCAACTGCGATATGCATTTGGGTTGTTTGTGGTTTACGTCCTATTAACAGCTATGGTAATTTAAGGACGTACCAGGGTTTGGTGGCGAAGAAAAGCCCGAGTACCCAGAGAAAAACCACCGACCTGCTGCCACTATCGCGTTACTGCCCGATACGAAGGCCTTGAACCCGCTACCAAGTGGTGGAGGGCTAGTGGTAGCAAAATGTCAGACGTCTTTACCGCTCGGCCACCGAGGCGACAAGTAAATCATCAGGGGAGGTCGACATGACACCGCTGAGGAAAGGAAAATTAACTGTATTGAATTGTAAAGTCGTCAGACCACAGTATCATTCATAGTATTTTGAATCAAAGTGATCGTTATTGTCACACAATAGAGTTTGGTATCGAGCGAGAGAACATAATGCTGAACAACGGACGTCTGTGGTGTTGTTAATACACATGACAGGGTATGAAGCGCCTTGATCAAAGCTCAAAGCTTAACAACTTTTTTCTGTATTCACATTGTTGACATTTTAATGCATTTATTAGTGTTGAACAAAGAACAAATTACATTCTTACTATTATATACTACAGTATTACATATCCAGTTTTAAAAGATATATTATATATCACATAACTATATATGCATCCAAACCTATCAAATGCCTCATGTTTTGCTCCTATCCCTCATTCAATAAAAGCATATGTTGTCAATGAGGTATGTACAAAAAATCTCTCATAGTTGGTCCCAGTTTATATCTCGGTAAATCTGGATGAGGTTTATAAATCCAAAGACTAAAGGATTTCCGTTGTCTTCAATCAGACATAGCAAGAACGACAAACGTTTTAACACGATGCCGTGGTTTATTTTAAATCCCCTCTTTAGCACAATGGCTGAATGAGTCTATTATCTAATCAGATCTAGTCCGTATACGACAATACATTGTACTTTATCGATGGAATATTTAGGCTGACTTTGCGTAATTGTCGTTTGTATATATAACCCCTAATTTACTGCATTCTACACATAAACCATACTTCATGATTGATTGATTGATTGATTGATTGATATGTTTTACGCCCACTTCACTACCGAGTAGTTCGGTTATCCAGCATACTTCATAAAGTTGTTGTCCATATATATCATGTGGGTCTGGGTTAAATTGTACGCTTAGTACTTAGACAACATTTACAAAAAGAAAGACGAGAAAGTGCATGTTTTATACGGCACTTTCTCAATAATTCAGTTCCGTATATATTAACGAACCGTTATATTATTTTTATCACTGTAAATATGTGTCAATTTTGAAAATATTTTTGTCCTTTTTAACAGCTCGTTTTAAGCAGTTGTGTATTAAGGGATATCGCATGACACATTCAACTGAAGAAATTCGTTGGTAAAATTTGCATATCAGGTTATCTAGAACTGGTGACCTGAAATAGGGTGGTAATGTCAATATACAACCATGGCCAAAGGAGGATGACGTCAGAACATTGTAAGAATGCATTGAATTGAAAGATGATTATCTCAATTTTGTATTCTATACTTGAAATATTCGTTGCTTGGAGGTAATAGCCCAAGTTGGTTTGCCGCCATTATATGGGAAATTTGAATCAATAATCTGAGTAACCTGATTTTCTTATTTGTCTGGTGTATCTTCTATATGGCGTATAAATACATTGTATTTAAATTATTTTGACTGTTTTAAAATAGTATTAATTTTGTTGTATAATCTGTGGTAAAAAAAAACCAATAATGATAATAATAATAATATACAGCATTTATATAGCGCCCTATATAATTTGTAATATTACTCTAAGGCGCTTTACAACATATGGATAATAGTAATGGTTATAATTGTGAAAACAAACAACAAAGGCTTGCAATCACTTTCATACATTTAACAAGCAATGTGCAGATAATTGAACAAATAAAAGGGTGGTATTTACATGACGTCTTTGCAAAGATTCTAAAATGCAGACGTGAAGAGGTGAGTATTTATGTCCCTCTTGAACTTGGCCAGGGTATTCGACTTCCTAATAGCAGATGGTAAGCTATTCCACAACGTAGCCGAAACCCTCCCAAAGCATCTGTTTCCGTAGGTCACAGTACGAGATTTTGGGACACACAACAAAGATTCTGACTCCGACCGCAGTGATCTTGACGGCTGATACAGGGTAACAAGTTCCTGTAGGTACTGAGGAGCTGTTCCATTCAGTGCCTTGTATGTGTATACCAGAATTTTGTACTGCGACCTGTATCGTACAGGTAACCAGTGCAACGAATAAAGCGCAGGTGTGATGTGCTCTCTCTTTCGAGTACGAGTAACTAGCCGTGCTGCAGTGTTCTGGACCCTCTGCAGACGACTAGTTAGTTTGTCAGATATACCACAGAGCAGGGCGTTACCATAATCCAACCGAGAGGTAACAAGTGAATGCACCAAAATCTTGCATGCATCTGCAGTTAAAAACTGCCGAATACAGCCGATGTTCCTGATCCTGACCAACAACATCAAAACAATACTGAAATGTCAAAAAACATGATTCGAACTCAAAAAAGATAAAACCAGACCCTTGAAAAAGTACAAGGAGAATAAAAACAAGCGTTCCGGAAGGGTAAGCGTGTTTGCTTCATCGACGATACCCTTCATGTATATCCAAGTCTAACCTATGGTACGTCCTCAAATCGCAAGGAAATATGCTATTTCTTTGCTGACATGAAGGTCGATGTTTTTTTATTATCCCCATTGGAGTGCCTTGTGGTTTTGTTGTCAATACCCGAGTTCTCGCTGCGAGACGTTATATTACTTGGATTCGACTTAGCTTCACATGCCGGGTGTCAGAAGAAGTAGAAAACGACGACCTTTCCGGAAAACCTTGTCTTATTCTCCTTGTCCTTTCTATAAAGGTCTCCATGTAGATTTTTCCTTTGTTCAGATTTTGCCCTGGTTTTTACTCGAATTTGAGTTCTAATGGTGGCTGTGTTCACACTTTGGTGTTCTCTTGTTCTTGTTTTCTTAAATGTACAATGTGGGAATATATTTGTTTGTCGTTTGCTTTTATTCTAATTTAAAAAAAAATCCAAAATGTGTCAAAACTAAAGTGAGTAAGAAGAGCAGTCCCGTTATGATGGTCAAGTGGTGAAGTGGTTAGTTAGCGCATTCGTCTTCCACCAAGACGGCCGGGGTTCGATTCCCAGATCGGACGTGAAAAGGTATGGGGTCGCATATGCGATCAAGTGGGTTTTTCCCTGAGTACTCCGGTTTCCTCCTACACTAAGATATCCTACGTGCTCCATCAGGGCCGATTTTCCAATTTTCTTATAGTACAGATACTTACAAACCACATTTTACATCGCCCGTTGTGATGTCTATCGGAATGTCATGTACATTACTCTTACAATTGGGCTCAATAATGTACGTTGGGAGACAACAATGGAAGTAAAGATAGAGACAAGGCCAGAAAAGGATGGTGTTTCACGAGTTGCAATTGATCACCTTTGGTTTCCCAAATGTTTCCACGAAGAAGGCAGGGGCTTCAAGTTATTTGTCCAGTTGAAGACATAAAAGTGATAAGCCATATGAGCAGTATACCCAAGTAGTCCAATCTTGACACTGGCCTGGCAAAGACGTAAAACCCAAATCAATTTATCAAAATATCGGATCCACTGATCAGAGAGCATAGTATCATGCGTGCCTATTATTTATTTATCATTATTTAACATAACATAAAAAGGGAAGAACAATGTGAAATTTGATTTGTTTCTTCAATGATTTGGATAATTCGAACCCCTCGATTATCAAATACCCATCATTCCCTTCACCGAAAAATATCATTCAAAGTCCGTCATTAAATATATAAATAATTTGCAGCTTGAAATCTAAAAGTAAAACGGGACAGAAATATGTATCTGTTAACCTCAATGTTCAAAGAGCACGCAACGACCTGATTGATAAGTGCATATGGGGTTGTGTGTGCTTCATTCTTTTCTGAGATATTTTTACTCGTCATGCTTGCAAAAAGAGCATGGCTGGCTTGGTAACCTAGGGCATCGTACGTGTACATTTATTTTTCAAATGACAAAGTACTAACAAGTCATACTTCTATATTACTATTATTACTTTCTGTTCCAAATTAATGATAATGAATCTGACCTGCCTCGAATGTATTGGATTTCTATACTCCACAAAAATCCTTATAAGTTTTATCACATGCTTAGCTAGTTTCTGAACCAAGGCATTTTCCAAAGTTCAAACTTCCATTCTTAGTGCAATTAAATCAGGATCACCATAATGTTATGACACGTTTATTCGAAAACTGGAATTAATGATATTAGGACCTTGTCTGATTCACAGATCTTTTAAACAATCTTGAACATTCTTCACTCAAAACATTTCTTCTATATACCACCATTCCTTATACCAAACTTAAGGAATGCCTTAGTTCTCTCATTATGAGAGCTCCCCTTTCCCAGAAAGGCGAAAAGCGATACAAAATATAAATATGAACTATTTTGGAGCATATTTTTACGACACACGAAAATGAAAAAATATATATATACTGAGGATTAAAGACTATAAACTATGGGAACAAACTTTGCCATTTTCTGGAAGACGTGCTTTTGTTTTCAGATTGGGCTATTTTTCTATTCTGCAACTCAGTGTGCCTTGTGGTTTCGCGTTGTTCTACCTCGGTTGTCGCTTCGAACACGTGACATTACTTGAATTGAACCTAGCTGTACATGGTGGTTGCAATCGATGAAGATGAAGCAAAAAGCGCTTGCCCTTCCAGAATAACTGTTTATTTCAATGGTCTTCGAGCAAATATTCTTTGGTCATATTTTATCCTTAATTCATCGATTCTGAGTTCGAAACACGTTCAAACCGTATTCTTTTGTTTCCCCCCAGTTGAGTCAGCTTTATACCCTGGAACCAGTTACCAGGGTAAACAAGCTTTTGTTGAAGGGAAACACTGCAGTTTCTAATTTTCCTAAGAAAGCATTGTATTTCGTGTATGTCCAAATGTCGATGTTTGGATACTGATAAGACCTTCCTTGCTGATTTTCCATATGGTATGACAATTCACTTCCGGTGCGCTGCAGATTTGATGCCATGCTTCTTTTTAAACAATAAAAATTCCCTGAAATATGAACATTGAATATATATATGGTTTTATAAAGTACTGGCAAGTACGTACAGAACTATATTTATTTGTTTGTTTATTTTCGGAAATAGATATAATTTTGATGTTTTGTTTCTAGGAAACAAAAATTGTAATTGCTGACTGTCGTTGAATCTTTCAGGGTTTTCGAAAAGCAAAATGGATGTGTTTGGAAGTAATTTCGCTTGAATTTATTGTTCACTTGACATATTTAGCTCCTCCAATTATCGATTTTCATGAGAGAGAAAATATCCCTGAACTTGCCATATTATTTGTATTGTTCTGTTTCATTAACTATACACAACTGTATCTATGTAGATCTAATAACATTTCGTGATTTTGCATTAAATATTACTTTAATTTGGTTTTGTACTTGCTTCCAGTGTTTCAAATTAATTATGTGAAGATCTGATTTCAATGATAAGAACGTTACAAACGAAGGAGTTTGAACAGGTAGTCAAACGTAGATATTTATGACGAAGGTGAAGTCAATGACATCACAACACCTGTTCTTAACATAGTCAGTAAAGATCATAGCGCCACTACTGAGTATGTTTCCGGATCTACTGCCCGATACCGGGTTCTAGATCATATCAGTTTAGTCTGTATCATCGTTTTCCGGTTGGGGCCCCAGTAAAGCCGTGTGTCAGCAAAAGTGTGTTTGTGGTTTCTGTCTCTTACTGGCGTGGTGGCAGCGCTATATATGAACTCACATCTTCCAACAAACGTATGAAGAAACGAATCGTCCACGCACAATAAGGTACAAACTAAAACCGCATCGTAGTGTCATTTCTACTGTGGAACGCACTTGGAAAAAATGGCTAACACGCACAGGGCCCCGAAACAATGGTGCCTTACAAAAAATGAAACAGTCAATTCTTTTGAAAATTGGAGACAAAATCTCATGTATACCCTTTCTTTAGATCAAAACTTTGCCCCGTTTCTAGTTGATGGCGTACAATGGCAGAAGAAAACGAGAACAACACAGCACAGGGGTTTTGTGGATGATGGCGAACCTGTACCCGAAGGAAGGCGGCGGACACGTGATCAAAAAGTGGGAATGTTGGAATTAATGTTAGGACAGATTGCTAACTATGCCCCCATAATTTCTAGAAATACTATTGTGAAAAATTCCACGTCAGTTGAATTTCTTTGGCAGCAGATTCGTCTTCATTATGGGTTTCAGTCAACAGGGGCCCATCTAATCGACTTTTGCTCCATTAAATTAGAACCTACGGAGAGACCGGAGGACTTATACCAAAGGCTGATGGCGTTCACAGAGGACAACCTGTTACACAGAGATTCAGGCATCACCCATCATGGTGAGCGAATTGATGAAGATGAAGAACTTTCACCGTCTCTGGNGTCAAAATACTACAGTCACCATATCTGGATGTGTTCCATGGCCATAATACTGTGCGCCTTATCATTGATAGCGGTGCAACAGGAGACATGATACGTGCATCTTGCGCTACTGCCTTAGGTTTGCGTGTGACAACTACAACCCAGTCTGCACACCAGGCAGATGGGTCTTCTCCGCTAAAAGTGTTGGGCGAAACGCGGTCAACATTCTCTCGTGATGGGCATGAGCTTTATTTTGAGGGATTGGTCGTCGAGAATCTAGACTCCGATATTCTAGCAAGTATTCCATTTATGGAAGCGAACGATGTCCTCATACGTCCTGCCAAAAGACAGGTTATTCTGGGAGGTAACTCGTTATACTCCTACAGTTCTCCGCCCTCCCCAATGGACAGACCTGCTGTACGACAAGTGTTACGCGCCCCGTCTTGCTCAACTGTCTGGCCAGGAGAGTACTTGGAAGTAGAACTCCCTGAGGAGCTTGGTACAAAGGTGGCGGTGGAACCACATGCGCCAATCAACAATACTAAATCCAACTGGCCTCAACCTTCCATCATATCTAGTATCTCTGGCAAGATCTGCATCCCTTATCTCACAGGAGAACCTCAACTGGTGAAGAAGAATGAACACTTCTGCATTGCCCGTAGTACATTCCTTCCCGACAACTCAGCCTCGGGCGACGCTCCTGTGTCACC